>NC_068282.1:5305943-5538443 GCF_025860055.1 Xyrauchen texanus
GGCTGGAAAGATATGTAAAATACCCCCCACCAACCTTGCTTGCATGAGAATGGATTTGTTGGATTTGCCACAATGTATGTGGTCTCTTCTAACATGTTAATATCTCAACCAAACAAACCACTATAAAACTGATTGAGGCATAAGGGCTTGGTTTTAGAAGGGACCATGTCTGTGCCAGGATGAAATACATGTTGACATCAAGATCGCATGCCAGTTCAATACCTAATATTTGCATCTATGTTGTATAAAGTGCACAGACAGGTACATGAGTAATATAATGCATAATGCATATGTTTGCTTATTTTATATAACACAATTGCAGTCAATGACATTTAGCTTTTAATGAAACATTTCATCATTTATTATGACAGCACTCAAAATATGTGAGTATTACCAAATGTTTTTACTGTACCATCTGTATTTTGGTGTGTTTAAAACTACAAATACATTATTTTATACATTCAGTTTCATCCACTACTACTAAATTCTAATCTTCATTGAATTTAAAAATACAAAATAAGTATAACAGTTGCTAAATGTCTAATAATAAAGCACTAACTATCAAAATAGCCTCTTTTTTCCCAGCAGAGTATAGAGAAAATAATAAACAGCGAGTTTTTTTTTTTCTTTCTCATTTTTGGGTTAATTCAACCTTTACATTAAAAAATCTGCATGCAAAAATTCTCTTTATGTGTTTGTAAAAATGCTTATCACGAACACCATAAATCAGAGGAGTAAGTAGCCGTGGTACAATGTTTCCTAGTAGATAATTTAAAAAGGTGATTTTTGTCCACTGAGCAGGTAGAAGAGGGGCAAACGTCATGTCAATTAGAGGAGTAATGTAGGACAACATACAGAGCATTAGCTGTCCTCCATGTAACAGAATGGTGTTCTGGGCCTTTTTAGCTGAAGATTTATCACTGGTGGCCTTTCTGGCTGTTACCAGCACTCTATAATATGTGAAAACAATAATTACCCACACAACAGCTGTATAAAAAACATTAATAACTTTGCTTTTATCTTCATTGTATGGCGTGTTGTACAGATATGTTGAACTACAGAGAGTACCTTTTGTAAAGAGAGATAATGGACGAACAATTAAAGTGATAATCAAATCGGCCAATCCAGGAATAACTCCTGCCCCCCAAATCATAGAGATTAGTATGTACGTCCTGTGCACGGTGCAAATCTGAGAGTGATGCAGTGGTTTGCAGATGGCAATGTAACGCTCAATGGCCATACCAGCCAAAGTCAGAGGAGTGTTCTTATGAGTTGTTGCACCTGTCATTAGCAGTATAATACAAAACGGAACAGGTACACTTCGCCATGCATAAGACATCACATAAAGACTTACAGTAATACAAACCATGAGCATATCATTGATAACCAAATGAATATATAATATATACCTCGGATCATTGTAGAAAATTGAACTCCTAAAGAATATGAATACAAACACTCCATTGATGCAGTTAATTGTGATCCCAAGAAGAACAATGATGAAATTTTTGACAAAAGCTTCCTCATATCGGTCTTTTGTGTTATTTTGAACCATGGTATAGTTCATTACACTTTTGATGGACTACTAGGAAAGTCTATCAAGCAGAAAGATGATCATCTACAATAGTCATCTTAGTTAACTGGATGTATTTTTCTGTTGCAGTTTACCATCCAAGTGTATTCATCATGAACTGATGAAAGATGATCTTTTTACTGGCCAATGTTTTTTTGTTTGTTTTTGTAGCCTGTTTTTTTCTGAAATGAAAGTAAAAAGAAATACTTTTAGCAGAGGATGTAAAAGGTTATGTAATAGAATGGTTATTATTTTTATGAATATAATTATTATTGCATACAATACAAATACAAGATGAAAGAGTATGTTGAGAAGAGGACTGACCTGTTTGTGTGGCTTAGTCAATTAATTTGGAGGCAGAGATAAATGTACATATTTATATACTGTTTGGGCAGGCTAGAGAGAGAGAGAGAGAGAGAGAGAGAGAGAGAGAGAAAGTGCCTTCAAGCAATGGTGTAGGATTGGTTTGACCATTGAGCAGGAGGGCAATTATTTGCACATTTTCTTATTACGCAACAACTCTGCTGAAAATAACATATTTCATATAACAATTGTCTAAACATCTAAGTAGATGTATTTCTGTGGTCGCTAAGGGAAGCCCTATAATAAGAAAACTGATAAATACACACATTTGACATTTATTGTTGTATGCAATAAATGCAAAAAGTGTCATCTTTAATTCATCACTTTAAAATCAACAAACTTACTAGTTTGTTGTTGGACTACTAGTGGAGCATCCTGTCCCATTTGTAGAATATGTTTCTTTCGAGGACCATAGCAACAGCTCTAGTATCCACAAAGGCACAAGAGTTTTTACATTTAGGCTTACAAAATCTTACAAAAAACTTGTATTTATTTTGGTATATTTTGCCAAGTGTAAATAAAGCATTTCACGGTTTTTAACTGTGGATTCTAAATACGGTTTCTCTTACAGTTAAATTAACCATAATATTTTTATTGCAGTTAATATTATAACTGTATTATCGTGCCATCACTAATTCCATGCATAAATATTAAAATATTTATACACTGTATCATATCAAACATTCAGAAAAAGCATTAGGTTTAACGTTTCATAAAAAATGTCCCCCTTCAAAAAATTAAAGGGTTAATTAAAGTCTGCTTTCCTCACCATAAAAAACAACTGATAATTTCTATGGACGCCATTAACATCTTCGCGGACTCCACACATGACTCGTGATGTATTTCATGTTTTCTAAATTCATACGAAAGTTTTGTGTAGGTAACAGACCTACAGATCGAAATTACACGTTGTCAGCCACTGACAGTCTTGGGTGTTTTATTCCTGCAGGGGGCGCTTGATGCAGAATCCTCCATTTATCAGCATTTAAATCTAATAAGGCTTTATATCCATTTGGAGACATTTTACACTGGATAGTCATTTTGAACAAAAACTGATAATTGCAAGGATTCATACCTGTGAATGAAAATCTGCCTCAGCATTATCTATAAAAATGTGTTTTAAATCCTCATTCAGTAATAATAAACTACTGTGAGTTCATACATCCTGGCCAGTGCTGAGAAAAGTAACAGGTACCACGTGACACCGCCGTCTAGTTGGGCGATACCAACACGTACAACTGAGGGGGGACTTCGATTGTTTGTCTCAATATGTCAGACTCGTAGCCACGCAATGGCAAGGTATCTTATAAGAAATTATTTTCAGCGTTGATAAAAATATATAAACAAGAACAGATGGATTATTGGGGGGGGGGGGAGAAATCACCCCATTCACAAGTCAAGTCAAGTCAAGTCAATTTTATTTGTATAGCGCCTTTCACAACACACATTGTCTCAAAGCAGCTTTACAGAAGATCAGCATTAACAGACGATAAAACTGTAATGTCTATAAAGTCGATGAATCATCATTGTGTAATTAGATAAAATACAATTCTTAATCGTGTTTTAAAAATAATTAAATAATAATTGTATTAATAACCCCAGTGAGCAAGCTGAAGGCGACTGTGGCAAGGAACACATAACTCCAAAAGATGTAGATTAATGGAGAAAAATAACCTTGGGAGAAACCAGACTCACTGTGGGGGCCAGTTCCCCTCTGGCTAACATCATGAATATAATGTAAATATTACTTGTGTATAGATAAAGTCATTTTTTTTTATTATTAAATTAAGTAAGTGTTAAGGGTCAGTGTTTAAACATCGATTGTGTTTGAACTGTAAGATTAATGACCAATGTCTTTGAAGTCCATCCTTGATTAATTGCAGAAGTTCACACAGATGCAATTATCCTTGTTAATTGGCTGATGAAGGCTTTTGTTGGCAATAGTTAGTCTATGCATTCCATTTCAAAATCGTAGTCCATCAATAGACCGCGGTGATGCAGGTTGGAGTTGGCATCAGTTCATCCTCACAAGTCCATCATAATAGACTGAAGTGATGTTTGGCTGGCACTGGCTGCTATTAGTCATCATCATCCAGCGACATGTAGCAGTGGAGTCCAACACGAAGCAGGAATGGAGCTGGATCCAGCCGGTTCTGGTGACCTCAGTATAGGAGTCCCGAGATTGAGACATGAAAACAGATAAAATAATATTAGCATAGATGCCATTAAATTTATAGCAGAGTTAGAGATCATGCTCAATGTTTCTGGTTTCTGGTTCCGGCAGACCCAACTAAAGCAGCCTAATTGTGGGTTGGAGGATAAATTAGTCTTTATGTCTAGACTTAAACTGAGAGAGTGTGTCTGCATCTCGAACAGTGTTAGAGAGACTATTCCATAGTTTAGGAGCCAAATATGAAAAGGATCTATCTCCTTTTGTGGATTTTGTTATTCTAGGAACTATTAACAGGCCAGAAATTTGCGATCTTAATGAACGTGTTATATAGCATGGTAGAAGATCACTTAAGTACTGCGGAGCTAGACCATTCAAAGCTTTGTAAGTAATTAACAGAATTTTCAAATTAATACCGAATTTAACAGGTAGCCAATGTAACGATGATAAAATGGGGCTAATATGATCATATTTCTTGGTTCTTGTTAGCACTCTGGCTGCTGCATTTTGAACCAATTGAATTTTATTTCTTGACCTTGCTGGACATCCTCACAGTAATGCATTACAATAATCTAGTCTTGAGGTCATGAATGCATGAATTAGTTTTTCGGCATCAGCAACAGAGAGCATGTGCCTTAATTTAGCAATATTTCTTAGGTGGAAGAATGCTGTTCTACAAACATTTGTAATTTGATTTTCAAAGGACAGATTGGTATCAAATATTACATCTAAGTTCTTCGCTGTTGAAGATGATGTAACAGTACATCCATCTAGAGTCAAATGATATTTTAGCAGCTTATTTTTAGAGTTTTTTGGTCCAATAATTAGTACCTCTGTTTTGTCAGAATTGAGTAGAAGGAAATTTCTGGCCATCCAATCTTTTACTTCATTGATACACTCTGCTAATTTTGAGAATTGTGAAATCTCATCAGGTTTTGAAGAAATATAAAGTTGTGTATCGTCGGCATAGCAGTGGAAATTTATTCCACGATTCCTGATAATATCTCCCAGGGGAAGCATATACAAGGAGAAAAGCAGAGGCCCTAAAACTGATCCCTGTGGCACTCCATACTTTACTTTTGTTTGGTTTGACAATTCCTCATTTAAATAAACAAAGTGGTAGCGGTCTGCTAAATATGACCTAAACCATGCTAATGCAACTCCACAAATTCCAACATAATTCTCCAGCCTATTCAAGAGAATGTTGTGATCTATCGTGTCGAATGCAGCACTAAGATCTAAATGCACTAGAAGAGAAATGCAGCCACGATCAGATGATAAGAGCAAGTCATTTGTAACTCTGATAAGTGCAGTCACTGTACTGTGATGAGGGCTAAATCCTGATTGAAATTCTTCATATATACTATTTCTCTATAGAAATTTACATATTTGTGAGGATACTACCTTTTCTAGTATTTTCAACATAAACAGGAGATTTGAAATCGGTCTATAATTAGCCAGTTCTCCAGGATCAAGTTGTGGCTTCTTAATAAGCGGTTTGATAATTGCCATTTTAAAGTTTCTTGGGACATGTCCTAAGCATAGCGAGGAGTTACTGATATTAAGAAGAGGTTCTGAGATTACAGGAGATACCTCTTTTAAGAGCTTTGTTGGTATTGGATTTAGCAAACATGTTGTGGCTTTTGATGTTTTGCTAAGTTTTGTTAGCTCTTCATGACCTATGACAGAGAAAGATTGAAGTTGCACGTGAGGAAAATAATTAGGCACTGTTTTCTGAGGTGCGATGACAGATGATTGCATAATTCCAATTTTATTTCAGATTATTTCAATTTTATCTGTAAAGAAATTCATGAAGTCATTACTCTTGAGCTGTGAAGTAATATCTGGCTTTATTCCTAACCAATTTAGCCACAATACTGAATAAACATCTAGGATTGTTGTGCTTATTTTCTATGAGTTTACTAAAATATGCTGACCTGGCAGCTTTTAGTGCCTGTCTGTAGCTACAGACACTATCCTTCCATGCACCTAGAAATAATTCTAATTTTGTATTTTTCCAAAAGCGCTCCATTTTCCGAGCTGCTCTCTTGAGAGCATGAGTGTGATCTTTGTACCATGGTGCAGGGCTTATTTCTTTAATTTTCTTTATTCGAAGTGGGGCGACAATATCAAGGGTGCTAGAGAAGACTGCATTTATATTTTTTGTTATTTCATCAAGTTCTTCTGGGCTTTGGGAGTGTATGAGATAGATCTGGAAGATTTTTAGTGAAGCTATCTTTAGTGGTCAAAAGAATAGTTCTACCTGAACGATAGCGTAGTGTAAATTGAGTAACATTAGTTGATTGCAGCATACAAGAGACGAGGTAATGATCCGAGATGTCATCGCTCTGCAGCAGAATTTCTATATTATCAACATCAACTCCATATGAAAGAATTAAATCTAGCGTATGATTATGGCGATGAGTTGGTCCTGTTACATTTTTTCTGACTCCAAGAGAGATGGGAATATCGATAAATGCTAACTCCAATGTATCATTTTCATTATCTATGTGAATGTTGAAGTCACCAACAATTAAGGCTCTATCTACAGTAACTACAAGATCTGATAAAACATTTTCAAATTCACTAAGGAAATCAGAATAAGGCCCGGGTGATCTATACACTGTAGCAAGGGTAAAAGACGACAAAGATTTTTTATTTATATTTGACGGTGTCACATTAAGCATTATTAGTTCAAAAGACTTACATTTATATCCTGTCCTCTGAGTAACACCAAAAACTTCACTGTAAATTGTAGCAACATCAGACGAGGCTCATGTTTATAACAATAACCTGGGGGAGTAGATTCATTTAAACTAATATATTCATCGGGTTTAAGTCAGGTTTCAGTCAAACAGAGCACATCCAAACTATGATCTGTAATCATTTAATTTACAATTAGTGCTTGGGTACAAAGAGATCTAATGTTTAGTAGCCCTATTTTTATATGATGTGTATTTTTAATTTGTTTGTTTTGTTCAAGTTTGACCTTCGGGAGAAGTTTCTAAATTATTTAGTTAGGGTATTGTATTTGGTAGTTCGGGGAACAGACACAGTCTCTATGAGATATCTAGGTGATACAGTCTCTATGTGTTGTAGTTTATGTGAACTGTGTGACGTCCCAAGGCAGCTAGCAAACGTTCGGATTAACCAGTTTGTCTGCTTCCTGACCTAGGCCCCAGTTAGTCAGTTACTATCATTATTAAGACTATGAGCCAAATTACTAGAGAGGAGACCTCCCTGGAGGGATGGAGTCTGTCTCTATTTAGCAGGTCAGGTCTACCCCAAAAACTCTTCCAATTGTCTATAAATCCTATTTTATTCTTCAGACACCACTCAGATATCCAGCCATTCAGTGACACTAATCTACTATAAACCTCGTCACCACGATGAGCCGGGAGGGGACCAGAGCATTTTAGAGTGTCTGTCATCGTCAGATTTGCAAATTTGCAAATTTGCACACCTCTTTAACATTATCTTTAGTGATCTCCGACTGGCGAAGCCGGACATCGTTAGTGCCGACATGGATAACAATTTTAGAAAATCTACATTTAGCATTAGCCAGCACTTGTAAATTTGATTTGATGTCAGACGCTCTGGCCCCCGAAATGCAATTAACAATAGTGGCTGGAGTCTCTATTTCCACGTTCCTTACAATAGAATCGCCGATAACAAGGGCTCTTTCAACATGATTCTCAGTGGGTGTATCACTAAGTGGGGAGAATTGATTGGAAACCCTAACAGGAACGGGAGAGTGGTGTCTCTTTGCTGAGTGAGTATGCCGCCGAGACGTCACCCAAATGCCCTGCTGCAGGGGCTCTATAGCCGGAACCAAAGTGTGTAAGTTGCTCTCTGTACTACCCGCATCCGAAACAAAACGGCTTCTCTTTCTCACTGACCTCCACTAGTGTTCGGATGCGAGTCTCACGAACTCATTAACCTTCTCCGTCAGCCTGACTAATTCCTTACATTTATCACAAGTGAATCCCTCACTGCTGACGGAGGAGGCTATTGTAAACATATGACATGCAATGCAGGAACAAATAACATGAGCGGATGCCATGACTTACCGCAAATTGTTTGTTGTTGGTTGTTCCTGAGCGGTGAGGGTTTGTGATTGATTTGAATCCCTCACGCAATTGTTTGTTGTTGTTGGTTGTTCTTGATAAGCGGTGCTTTGAGATCGATGCAATAATCTGTGTACCGCAGAGGAGAAGAAATAAATAAAAACAGGTGCGCGCTGAAAAAATGCACACAGTTTAATCGCGATAAAAATAGAACGCGGAATATGCACACAGTTGAATCGCGATAAGAGAATAATACGAGGAAAGACCCGATGCGTGCTTAAAAAAGGCAGATGTTTAAGGATTAAAGGCTGAAAACAGATATATAAGTGATGCTAAAAAACTAGCAGGCTACAAACACAGACTCTAGCTAGGTGCCAGCAGCAACAGGTAAAATAAACACAGATGAAACAGGAGAAAAGCGGGAAAAACCTGAACCGTGGTAAAATGACAAAGGATATAACTATGAACGATGACTATAACAATGAACGTTTGAGAATAAGCAATGCTAAGCAGGCCACAAACAAACTCTCGTGCAGCATGTGTGCTGCCTGCGTGCTGTGCCGTCAGCAACAGGAAGTCCAGTGACGTCAGAGATTCACAGCATTTGGGTTGGGGGGTTGGGACGTGTCCCCCCTACTCCCCCAGTTCTACACCAGTGCTTTCAAGGCACAATGTTTTTTAGCTCATTGCAGGCTATAGAGCTAAGAAATGAATACAAGCCAATGCAGCATGTGAGTTCCACCCAGGTGATTGAGCCCTTATCGTAGTCCCCCATTCAGTCTCACAAATTCAAAATCTTTAGCGTCTTGGCAAGGGCCCTTACACCCTGTCTACACCGAACGTATACGGCACGAGGCTGTCTACAATAGAAGCATCAAAGTGTACATTTAAATTACATGCAGAAAGCACAGGCTAAAAAACAGTGAGCTTGTGTTCTCCCAAACAGATGAACAGATTTAAAATGAATGCACCAATTGCATTTTAAATCAACAAACAAACCTCCCTAGTTGTGTAATGCTGTCTTTTGCACCACTGCACAGTTGAATCAAAGTTGTGCAAACAACTTAATCATACGCTATCAAAACTGTTTAGATGTCATAAAATATATTGTGTGAGTAACAAGGCCTAAAAGTAATTGTTTATGAACTAATAGTCTGCAGTTTTACTCATGATTTGTGTGAAAGTCAATAAAAGTAATTGTTGTTGCAGTGCCTCAAGTGTCTTGCTATAAAATGAATATCCCAGGATCAATACAATTTAAACTCAATTGGCAGCATTTGTGGCATAATGTAGATTACTACAAAATATTATTTTTGACTCGGACTTCCTTTTCTTTAAAAAAAAGCAAAACTCAAGGTTACAGTGAGGCACTTACAATGAAAATCAATGGGGCCAATTTTATAGGTTTTAAAGGCAGAAATGTCCATCCATCCATCCATCCATCTTCAACCGCTTATCCGAAGTCGGTCACGGGGGAAGCTGCTCCAGCAGGAGGCCCCAAACTTCCCTATCCCGAGCCACATTAACCAGCTCTGACTGGGGGACCCCGAGGCGTTCCCAGGCCAGTGTGGAGATGTAATCTCTCCACCTAATCCTTGGTCTTCCCTGAGGCCTCCTCCCAGCTGGACATGCCTGAAACACCTCCCTAGGAGCCCAGTGGCATCCTTACCAGATGCCCAAACCACCTCAACTGACTCCTTTCGACGCAAAGGAGCAGCAGCTCTACTCCGAGCTCCTCACGGATGACTGAGCTCCTCACCCTATCACTAAGGGAGAAGCCCGCCACCCTTCTGAGGAAGCCCATTTCGGCCGCTTGTACTCGCGACCTAGTTCTAGTTCATGACCCAGCCTTCATGACCATAGATGAGGGTAGGAACAAAAATTGATCGGTAGATCGAGAGCTTTGCCTTCCGGCTCAGCTCTCTTTTCGTGACAACGGTGCGATAGAGCTAGTGCAATACCGCCCCCGCTGCCCCGATTCTCCAGCCAACCTCCCGCTCCATTGTCCCCTCACTCGTGAACAAGACCCCAAGGTACTTGAACTCCTTCACTTGGGGCAATACCTCCTTCCCTACCTGGAGTACGCACTCCATCGGTTTCCTGCTGAGAACCATGGCCTCAGATTTAGATGTGCTAATCCTCATCCCAGCCGCTTCACACTCCACTGCCAAGCGATCCAGTGAGAGCTGAATGTCACGGACGATGATGAAATGAAGACAACATCATCTGCAAAAAGCAGCGATGAGATCCCCAGCCCACCGAACCGCACACCTTCCATACCCCGACTACGCCTCGATATCCTGTCCATGAATATCACAAACAGGATTGGTGACAAAGCACAGCCTTTGCGGAGACCAACCCCCACATGGAATGAACTCAACTTCGTGCCGAGGTCCCGGACACAGCTCTCGCTTTGGACGTACAGGGATTGGATCGCCCTAAGAAGGGACCCCCTCCCCCCCACCCCATACTCCCGCAGCACCTCCCACAGTCTCTCCCGTGAGACCCGGTCATACGCCTTCTCCAGATCTACAAAACACATGTAGACCGGATGGGCATACTCCCAGGACCCTTCCAGGATCCTTGCGAGTAAAGATCTGGTCCGTCGTTCCACGGCCAGGATGAAAACCGCATTGTTCCTCTTCAATCCGAGGTTCGACAATCGGCCGAACCCTCCTCTCCAGCACCTTGGAGTAAACTTTACCAGGGCAGAAATGTGAAGCTTATAATTTTATAAAAGCACTTACATTAATTCTTCTGATAAAACTCTATTATCTATTATAGTATTATTTGAGCTGCAAAGTTGTTTAAATTGTAATTTCTACAGTCATTTTAGGGTTTTAGGGTTTGTTGGACTTGCATCGTCATGGCAACGGAGTTGTAAATTTGGCTATAACTTTATACGGATAAGGAGAGTAAGCGATTTTATCACACTAAAATCATGTATACATGCATATTGTTTATGTCTCGTGGCTATACTTTTGAAAAAGTGTGTATTTTAACATTCAAAAATTTGCCATGTTCTCTTCCATTGTAAGTGCCTCACTGGAACACAGATTTTTGCTTTTTTTTTTTATAGAAAAAAATCTAAATACATTTTTGTGGTAATCCATATTATACCACAACTTCTGTCGATTGAGCTTAATTTATATTGAACATGTAATATTTCTTTTATTCAAAACTGTAAATTTGTATATATTACTCATAATCATCTCTATAGTACCCCAGCCACTGGGGGTTGTGTCAAGAAGGGTATACGGCATAAAACCTGTGCCAAGTCAAATATGTGGACCACGGATGGTCCGCTGTGGCGACCCCTAATGGGAGCAGCCGAAAGAAGAAGAATCATAATCATCTCTCCAACCAACCAATGGCACAAATGCACATCATAACTTTGACCATGAATTAACAAAAGTCAATAAATATTTGGTGACATTTAAAGTGTTTATTTTGTACTAAAGATCTTGAGCTTTCATTTGCTTTCAATGTTTGTTCACTTTGAGATATTCAATAATGTATGAACAGCAAACTAACCCCAGTCTCCCTTAATGAAGCCTTCCTTTCATTATAGACAACAACTTGAACACTGCTAATTTGTGACAGATCAGAATGGCAGTTTATTTTCTTAGATTTAATATTTACAGTACTGTACATCTGTCAGGGTTGAATGTGTTCATGTGTTTGTTCCATGCCATGTTTGTTCCTGTTTCCTTGTCATGTGGTCCCCTGGTCATGTGATTTAATGTTTTCCTCCATGTTCATGTTCATGTGTCTTGTTTTCATTGGTTTATTGTCTTGTTACCTTGTTATCAGTTATGTCTTGTCATTGGTTGTCATCGTCATGTTTCGCCCTTGTCCATTTAAGCCTCATGTTTGTCATTGTGCATGGTCAGGTATTGCTTGTGTAACGTTGTGTTATTATTTATGGTAAGTTCATTGTCAAGTCACGTTAAGTTCATGTTTATGTTCATGTTTATGTTTATGTTTATGTTTTGTTCAAGTCAAGTTTAGTCAAGTTCATGCTTTTGTTTGTTCACGTTTGGAGTTATGGTTTTTTGGATATCACATTTGTAAATAAAACTGCACTTGGGTTCATGACAAATCATCATCTCTTCGACTACATTACAATATCAGTGTTGCAAAACATTTATCTTGGGCAATTATACAAAGAATGTTTAAAATGTAATTATACATCATATCTTTTTTGATTGCTTTAAAATATACAATCATTATCCAGGATTTTTATTTGTGGCTTTAAATGTACAAACATTTTTTTTTATTATTATTCTTTTGCTACTTTTCCCACAATTAATTTCCAAATATGAATCTTCCAATAATTTATAAACACAAATGAAATACAACTGCAACTAAATGTCCAAAAAAATAAAAACAATTAATTCACTTAAAAGAATAGTTCACCCAAAATTATAATTCTCTCATCAGTTACTTGCCCTTTTGGTGTCATACGTCAGCAGAACATAGACAAAGATGTGTTTATTAAGATATGAAGTGTTTTTGTCCATTCAATGCAATTCAGTGGGGTCCAAATCTTTTCACGCTCCAAACAGTCCATACAACTCAAGTGGTTGTCTTCTGAAGCGATATGATCCGTTTTTGTTGAGAGACCAAATGTAACTCTTTTTTTTTTACAATAAATCTTGCCATCTGAATTCTCCGTGCCGTGATCATGATTAGAAGCATGATTACACTTCATTACACTTGACGCATGCGCAGGGCGCGTGCACAGCGCAAGGAAAGACAATTGAGCTTCAAATCATGATTGCCAATGAGACTGCAGACGGCATAATTTACAGTGAAAATTTAGTTGCATTTTGGTTATATCACTTCAGAAGACAATACAATACACCACTGGATTACATTTATGCTGCCTTTATGTCTTTAAGCTTTAAAGTGGACCCCATTGACTTGCATTGTATTGGATTAAAACACCTCATATCTCCATAAAATATATTTGTTTGTGTTTGGCAGAAGAAAGAAAGTCACACAGGTTTGAGACAGTAGAAGGGTAAATGTTGAGAGAATTACCATTTTTGGGCTGAACTATACCTTTAAGAAAATAATAAATAGCAAGACAAAGACTTTAACCAAATGCATTTAACTGATCATGTTTTTTTGGTACAACCCTTTGTAATATGCATGAAAAAAGTCCTTTCATGTGTTTTAAAAAATGTTTATCCCGAACACCATAAATCAAGGGGCTAAGTAGTCGCGGTACTAAATTTGTTAGAAGATAATTTAAAAAGAACAGTTTTGGGCGTTCAGCTGGAAAGAGTAGGCCAACAATCTTGTCTATAGCTGGAGTAATGTAGGACAACATACAGAGCATTAGCTGTCCTCCATGTAAGAGAATGGTGTTCTGGGACTTTGTAGCAGAAGATTTATCACTGGTGGCCTTTCTGGCTGTAACAAACACTCTACAATAAGTGAATAAAAGAATAACCCATACAGCAGATGAATAAAGGCCATTCATAGCTTTGCTTTGTTCTGCATGGTACGGTGTGTTATACAACATTGTTGCACTACAGTAAGTAACTTTTGTAAAGATGTTGAAAGGACGATCAATTAAAAGCACAATCAAGTCAGCCAGTCCAGGTATAACTCCAACAACCCAAATAAGAGCGATGAGGATATACGTCCTACTCACAGTGCAAATCTGAGAGTGATGCAGTGGTTTGCAGATGGCAATGTAACGCTCAACAGCCATACCAGCCAAAGTCAGAGGAGTGTTCTTATGAGTTGCTGAGGCTATTATTAACAGTGTTGTACAAAAAGGTACAGGAAAATTTTTCCATACATAAGCCATCACAAAAAGAACTACAGTGATACAAACCATGAGCGTATCATTGAAAACCAAATGAATATATAATATATATCTTGGATCATTGTAGAAAATTGAACTCCTAAAGAAGGTGATAATAAATACTCCATTGATAGAGGTAATTAGAATCCCAAGAAGAACAATAGTGAAATTTTTGGCAAAAATGTCAGCAGGAGTTTCTTGTACAGCATATTGAAACGTTGTAGAGTTCATTGCCTTTTTGCACTGGCTCGTTTTCTTGCAAAAGTTGATTTTCTTTTGCTGTAGTTCTTGTTTGACTGTCCAAAGTGTTTCAAGAAGGAAGATGCTCGAAAGTTTGTTATTTATCCAGATGAATCTTCAAGTTTCATCTCACATGGAAATAAAAAGCAGAAATGTTTAGCATGGTATATAAGAGTGATATGTTATGATAAATATAAATACAAACTGAAAGAGAACTTGTCAGTTTGCTCTGTGACCTGTTTTGGCTACAAAGTTAAAATTACCAGTCTATATAGTTATAATGTAGTTTAAAAAAAAAAAAGAACAGGGGAGGGGGAGTTGGGGAGGGGTGAGAGAGATTTGTTAAATTGCTCTCTAAGGATAATTAGATGCTGGCAACACTGATATGGGGACAAAAACAAAATAAGCAACAAAGCAAAGGGGTTGACCTTTAATATCACATGGAAAAAATGAACACAGGCCAATATACACTATCATGTAATTACTTAAATAGTCTTTTGTGTAATTCAAACAGGCCATGAAAATATAGAGATATAGTTTCTCTATGTTTTTCAGTATATGCAGTATTATTTGCTGCAAGATGCTGAAACTCACCCATCAGCTTTGAGGAATTTGTGTCTTAACTGTCAAACATTCAGTTTCGCAAATCAGTGTGGTGCCTCTCAGAGGTTACGCAATAAAAAATCTGTAATTTTGATGGAATAGTTTGTAGATTTTCTGTCAGAGAAGATATAAAAAACTATAATCATGGGAGATACAGATTCATCTGATCAAGTTAACATTCGATTTGTATTGTGACACTTGGTATTTTTATGTGACAAAGTAAATCACAAGTAGAGCTTGTACCAATTGCTGTATTGCATGTTCTTGTCTTTTTGTATTTATTATTCTCTTGTAATGTTATTTGATGGTCTTGTGACAGTGTCACCTGATTTAATGAATCCTTCCGCAGTTGGTAATCCAGTAACACTGTAGCACTGCACTCAATGGGTCAAACTGACCCGGCTCGTTGAATTAGTTTATTTCCTTTAACTTGCATTTCTTTTCTATTGGGATAATAAAACTCCTGTATGTATTATGTGAATTTGTTTGTGTGTGCGTGTATTGGGTGGGTTAGTGTGGGTGTGTGTGGGTCAATTTTTGTGAGTATGCATCAGGTATAATGTTAAAAGTACAAAGTTAAGTTGTTGTAAATTGGTATTAAACATGTCAAAATGACCCGGAACTGCATTTAATGGCTCCTGCACACTACACGACTTTCATAGATGTCGGATCATGGTGCCATTCATATTACACAACTGTCTGTTGTGTCACTGAAGTCGTAGCTTTTTCAAATTACACGACGAATCCGCAACAGGTGTGAACACGTTACAAGACATGTTACTATTGACGAAACCCCGACGACTCTGTCTGGACTCCAAATTACATTTCACAACAGAATACACACGAGAAGTGATACGAGATACGAAAACAAATGCATGATCATATGCTCTTCATTTCAGAATATGATGTGTATGTTTTTAACATCAAGTGGCGCTTGTTCACAAATTGGTGTTCTTCCCGGGCTGAAGACCCACAGAGGTGCGCAGTTAGGTCAGTGCTCTTATTCCTGCAGGAGAGGCTGGAGGGGAGGCTGTCCCCTTCCATCTTGAAGGTGTATGTTGCTGCTATCGCGGCCCACCACGATGCAGTAGACGAGCAAGTCTTTGTTCAAGCACGACTTAATCATCAGGTTCCTAAGAGGCGCCCGGAGGTTAAATCCTTCCTGGCCAAGCCTGTTCCCCTCCTGGGATCTCTCAGTGGTCCTCACAGGCCTTCAGAGACCCTCCTTCGAGCCGCTAGAATCAGTTGGACTCAGGACCCTCTTGGATACTTGGACTGCACGCAGAGCTTTAGACGTTCTGAGCAGCTCTTTGTCTGCTTTGGTGGATATCGGAAAGGGAACACTATCTCCAAACAGAGGCTTTCCCACTGGGTAGTGGACGCAATTTCATTGGCCTATCACGCCCAGGCCGTGCCCCCCCTTGCGGGTCCGAGCACAGTCAACAAGGAGTGTTGTGTCCTCGTGAGCACTGGCCAGAGGCACCTCCCTGGCAGACATATGTAGAGCAGCGGGTTGGGCAACACCTAATATCTTCGCAAGATTTTACAATCTCAGGGTTGAGTCAGTATCATCCTGTGTTTTCTCAGGTCCGAGCCGGTAGAACTCGGCAACACGCTGATGGTCTGGCTGGGTGGAACACTTGCGGGTGATCAAATCTATCCTGTACTGGAATAGGTGCTCCAGAGGCCGGGACTCCTGCGTGGACTCCTCCTGTGTGTATTTTCCGTGGTACGGTCCCCTTACGAGTGGACCCTCGTCTCCCTTAGGCAGTTCCAGCTGCCCTCCGGTCCCTGTGTTGTAGCAACTCCCCCCTCCTTGAGGCTGGATCTACCACTGCGCCATATTTATACATGTGACCTGAGTGGCCCATGTGATGTATTTCGCCACTTTTACCTCCCCGTCCCTGGGCAGGTGTGGTCTCCGCAGGGTCTTTTCCCCCTGAAAGAATAGGAAACTGGGTAAGACCCCCTTCCCATGATGCGTGAAAGGTCCCCAGCCGTTTGTCTCTATATGAGAAACATAGAGAGAAAAGAGGCCCGGCTAGGCTCGGCCTGTTCCCGTCCCAGGTTGGCAAGCGTCGCCTTGTTCCCCTGTTTAGGGTAACCTGAAGGATTCCGACGACTTTTATGGGGTATTGGGGAAGGGTACGTGCAGCCTGACACAACTGGTCACCTTTGCACGTCAAAGACCTGCCCGCTCTTGTGTCAGCAGTACACGTACACGGCTCAGCGCATGGCGTGATTTAAATTAGACCCCTAGTGTTGCTTCTTCGAAACAACGTCGAAGTGAGCGACAGACGGGGAACGTCTAGGTTACGTATGTAACCTTCGTTCCCTGATGGAGGGAACGTGACGTTGTGTCATCCCGGCCACGTTGCTGAGCCGAGCCACTGTGGTGGCCGGACCATTTCCAGCTCCTCAGAAAAATCCTGAATGAACTCGACTTATTTCACCGCTTTTATACCCGTATGTCCGGGGGAGGGGTATGCAAATACTGTCTGCCTAATTCTCATTGGCCTTTTTTCATAGATCAGAGGCATATTCGGCACTCAAGAGAGACCCCTAGTGTCGCTTCTTCGACACAATCTCTCGTTCCCTCCATCAGGGAACGGCGGTTACATACGTAACCTAGACTTTTTTTCTCTCTCAATATCCTCACACACTTCTCTCTTCCTCACGTTTTTGTGGGGGTGACTTTATTTTCTCACATATTCCTTGCTTCTAATCTCTTACATCTTTTACTGCGGAAATGTTTCAAAAGTAGACAAATAAATCAGATAAAAAAAAATGTATGTTCCAATAATAATAAAAAAAACATACCTACTTGCCCACGCTACCAAAAGCAACTTCTCATCCAATGTGTTTTTTATGCAACAAGACTGTTACTGTAGTGAATAGGCACTAAAAGTCAATGCAATGCTCTTGCATCTGTAGGGTAGACCGAGTACAGCTGTAACAGAGTACATTTGTAACAATTAATATTTTCCTTCTCATGCAAGTTCGAACTGTCATTATCAGTGCACACATTCACATTAGCATCCTGTCTATGTGTGGGAAATTTGAAGTACGTAGAAAAAAATCTTTGGGGGAAAAATTTTACTGTCACATCTCTGGTGAATTTGCCGGTTTGTTTTGTATGTTTTGTCATGTTCTCTCTCTCATGTCTTGCAGGTGCGGCCGGCATGTACAATCAGTGTTTCCATGGGAACATTGACCGTTCCCGGGGAAACACTGATCATACCACTGAGCAACACCTGTTCTCCTCTAATTCAATCCCTTCTTAAGCCCTTGGTGTTCTCAGTATCTTTGGTAGACTGTTGTTTGGTGTGAAGTAACTAAACTCACTCTCTCTGCTTAGTTGGTCTTTTCCCATGTATCTGTTGCTTGCCCATGTGTCAGGTGTGTGGTACCTTGTCTTTTTCAGCGTGTCGGGAGCTAGATCACCCTGCCTTGCTGGGCGTCATTCTGCACCTCACTAAGCTTCAACGGAGGACTCCGCAAATCTATTCCTGACTTCGCAGCGCACAAACTCATTCTACGAACACACTCTTCATGTGTTGTCTCTTGTGCGGCCATGGCGCGCGCACTTCTCAGTCATCCTTCCCTGCTGCAGTAGCTGGTGCCGAGATCCTAGACATCCACAGTGATTGCTCATATTTATTGTAAATAAATCCTTTTAACTGTTCCTCTGCATTTAGGTCTGTTTGTCTCGTTTTTCAGAATTCCCAGCTAAGTTGAAATATTTCTCATAACAAAGATATTCAAGCTATAAATATTAATATTTATGTACACTCACCTAAAGGATTATTAGGAACGCCATACTAATACTGTGTTTGACCCCCTTTCGCCTTCAGAACTGCCTTAATTCTACGTGGCATTGATTCAACAAGTTGCTGAAAGCATTCTTTAGAAATGTTGGCCCATATTGATAGGATAAAATCTTGCGGTTGATGGAGATTTGTGGGATGCACATCCAGGGCACGAAGCTCCCGTTCCACCACATCCCAAAGATGCTCTATTGGGTTGAGATCTGGTGACTGTGGGGGCCATTTTAGTACAGTGAACTCACTGTCATGTTCAAGAAACCAATTTGAAATGATTCGAGCTTTGTGACATGGTGCATTATCCTGCTGGAAGTAGCCATCAGAGGATGGGTACATGGTGGCCATAAAGGGATGGACATGGTCAGAAACAATGCTCAGGTAGGCCGTGGCATTTAAACGATGCCCAATTGGCACTAAGGGGCCTAAAGTGTGCCAAGAAAACATCCCCCACACCATTACACCACCACCACCAGCCTGCACAGTGGTAACAAGGCATGATGGATCCATGTCCTCATTCTGTTTACGCCAAATTCTGACTCTACCATCTGAATGTCTCAACAGAAATCGAGACTCATCAGACCAGGCAACATTTTTCCAGTCTTCAACTGTCCAATTTTGGTGAGCTCTTGCAAATTGTAGCCTCTTTTTCCTATTTGTAGTGGAGATGAGTGGTACCTGGTGGGGTCTTCTGCTGTTGTAGCCCATCCGCCTCAAGGTTGTGCGTGTTGTGGCTTCACAAATGCTTTGCTGCATACCTCGGTTGTAACGAGTGGTTATTTCAGGCAAAGTTGCTCTTCTATCAGCTTGAATCAGTCGGCCCATTCTCCTCTGACCTCTAGCATCAACAAGGCATTTTCGCCCACAGGACTGCCGCATACTGGATGTTTTTCCCTTTTCACACCATTCTTTGTAAACCCTAGAAATGGTTGTGATAATTGCATTAATGAGAAATTGAACAGGTTGAACAGGTGTTCCTAATAATCCTTTAGGTGAGTGTATATAGTGAATTTGTAATGAGGCTGCCATAGGCAGGGATCGATTGTGCTGTGCTCAAGGGGTCTTTTACCACTGAGCTAACTAAAAAATATAATCTTTACTTAAAAAGGTAAAATTTTATTGTATTTATAATTTACATTTCTAAATGGTTGATACACCTTTTTATAAAATTCTGAAGAGTTTCATGCCCATTGAAAATTAAGTAGTACTTTTGGGTGACGGTTTAATATACATATATATTACAAAAAACTTGAAAAAAGACAACTTTGTTTACTTTATAGCACAGAATTTCTATATTAATTTTTTTTGCTATACATTTGTTTTTCGGAGTGGTAAGGTGTACTAAAAAAGGAAAAGTGGCATGTTCAAACACACTAAGAAGTGGTCAAGGCTATTTTACCACTGTGACCTTGCTGTGAAATATTCATCTAACCTCAGCTTGCTCCATGTGGACTGTCCCTGTAAGAGGAATAATGTCATGCACTTTGTATAAAAGCATCAGCTAAAAGACAACTAGCTATACTCACAAACTTCACAAATATGAACTTAAATGTTGTGTTTTACATACAGTACTTTATATTTTATAACATAACAAATGGAAACTGAAACAATCAATGTATTACAAGAGCAATACCAGTGTTAAATGCATTAAACACCATATGGGTCATTTAGGACCCACGTATGCATTCTAGGGGTAGTTATTGAAATACTCATATAATTTAAAAAGAAGTGTTAAAAAAAAGTTGGTTCATGTGTTCAAAGACACCTTTCAATTGATGAACACCTGGAGTGTCAGTTTGAAAGATCACTTCATGGTAAAACTAGTCAAAAAGTAGATAGCCGTGCAATTTTTGACCATTCTAGGGTTAGTTGTAGATGAAACTATAACATACTGCTTAACATCTCCCCACGTATTCCATGGAAGAAAGTATGTCATGTGGGTTTTGAACAACATAAGGGCAAGTAAACGATGGCAGAATTAATATTTTGGATGAACTATCCTTTTAAGGGCCAGAAGTGGACACAGAAGGCACCAAATCCAAGCATGGTTTGATAATAAATGTCACCTAGAATGCTCTGTGGAAGCTTTAGGATCTTTAATCATCTTCTTTAGCAGCACACATGGACATCCATAAAAAAAACTGCTTTAATTACAGTATTATGATTATTTCATTCAAATAAACTCTGGATTTGTGACAATGCAACAATGCAAGCAGTGTTTTTAAAGCTAAAAACATGCATTTAAAAATGATTTTTACCACTTTTTACACCTTGTTTCCAAATTGTAATCTCCAAGAATTGATACAAAACAAGCAAAACTGTAATAATTTATTGTCTAATAATAAAATGCATACAGTATAGAAAACGTAGCTTAGTGTCTGCAGTGACTGTTGTTACTAGACACCATCAAAGAAAACAAACAGCAAGAAAGAAACTCTTTTTAACCCAATATATTGATATGATGCTAACTGTTTGTTCATTGTTTGGATGGTTCAACCTTTACAACAAAGAATATGCCTGAAAAAAGTCCTTTCAAATATTTCAAAACATGTTTATCTCGAACACCATAAATCAGGGGGCTAAGTAGTCGTGGTAGCAAGTTTGTTAGAAGATAATTGATGAAGGTTATTTTTGACCGGTATTCAAGTATAATTGGGGCATAAATCTTGTCTATAACTGGAGTAATGTAGGACAACATACAGAGCATTAGCTGTCCTCCATGTAACAGAATGGTGTTCTGGGCCTTTTTAGCTGAAGATTTATCACTGGTGGCCTTTCTGGCTGTAACAAACACTTTATAATATGTGAAAACAATAATTACCCACACAAAAGCTGTATAAATCCCATGCGTATATTTGCTCTGTTCTTCATGATATGGTGTGCTATACAGGTCCCTTGAACTACAGAGAGTACTTTTTGTAAAAATAGATGATGGACGAACAACTGAAATGAGAACCAAGTCGGCCAGTCCAGGTATAACTCCAACACCCCAAATCAGAGAGATTAGTATGTACGTCCTGTGCACGGTGCAAATCTGAGAGTGATGCAGTGGTTTGCAGATGGCAATGTAACGTTCAACAGCCATACCAGCCAAAGTCAGAGGAGTGTTCTTATGAGTTGTTGAGGCTATTATTAGCAGTATTATACAAAACGGAACAGGTACACTTCGCCATGCATAAGACATCACAAAAAGAACTACAGTGATACAAACCATGAGCATATCATTGATAACCAAATGAATATATAATATATACCTCGGATCATTGTAGAACATTGAACTCCTAAAGAATATGAATACAAACACTCCATTGATGCAGTTAATCGTGAGTCCAAGAAGAACAACAGTGAAATTATTGGCAAAAATTTCAGCATATTTGTTTTGCGTGCTATATTGAAACATTGTAGAGTTCATTGCTCTTGTGTGCTCAGGTCAAATTCAGTGACTGATGCACAGATGTAATCTTGAAAATCTTCCTATTGGGAAGACTTTTTTGTTATAGTTGTTCTTGTTTTCTCTCACAATGACAGCTCATCAACCAGCAAGATGATCAAAATTTCTTGTGACTTTGTGGAAATTCAGTGACTAATGTTTTGTGTGTGTGTGTGTGTGTGAAATTCCTTTTATTGGAAGTTGTAGTTGTTCTCGTTTGTCTCCAAATTATCTCAGCGCCACAAGAAGTCCATCAAGCAGAAAGATGAATATGATCCATCTCTGTCATCTGATCTGAAGATAAAATGCATACACTTTTAGCCGGGTATGTAATAAATGTATGTATAATATGAATACATGAATAAATATAAGTACAAATTCAAATACAAAATGTTAAAAAAGAACTTACCATTTCACTTTGTTTAGCCGATTCGTATGTCTCCAGATGTAAACTGATGGTTTTAAATACTGGTTTGAGATGAGGAAGAGGAGGGGGCAGTCAGCAAACAAGCATACATGTGAGAGGGATCTCCCCCAGGTTTAAAAGGAATACAATTCAAAATATGCCTCCTAGTTATAATATAATGTTTAGGCTTTGATTTGAGATTTGAGTCCTTATGTCAAAAATCACATGCACACCAATAACTACAAAAAAAAACAAAAAAAAAAAACAAATCAGCTTATTAAAAAAAATCTGAAAACACAAGAAAACCGTGTTTATATGAGACTTGAAATCATCAGGTATTTCTCAGCTTTTCACATCAAACTGTGAAGAGGCATGCGCACAGCACTTCTGCTCATTGGATAAGCTGGTGAGAATGAGTGTTTTCATGCTTTAACGTAATTTAATCTACCGGAGTCGACCAGTTTATTCTCAAGCCATTTATGACCTGTTTAACCCATTAACATGACCATGATCGTCGGCTTATTAAGAAGTGGAGCGTAGTTCTAGCGGGAAGACTAGCAGCTGTACATCATCACATCATTAGCTGGGTAATTCCCATCCAATCACATGTAAGCCATTGCTTTATAAGTCCGCTCACAATCTATCACATTGCTGTTTCGGTGTGCTAACACTGCAACCTCCACCTCCCCACCACCACCAGTTGAGCCCTGTCCCGCAGGGAGGTAGCTCAAGCCTGTGTGTCTTTCCGATAGATCTTGCATGTAAAGTCGCTCAATTATTAATTTGATAAATAATAATTATGCTTTCATTTATGTTGACAATTTATAGATATATATATATATATATATATATATATATATATATATATATATATATATATATATATATATATATATATATATATCCTGTGATGCAACAAACTCTTTACTATAACCATTGTCAAGTCTTTTCAGGTTTTTTTTTATTTTTTATTGGGAAGAGACCATGAAGAGACAGGAAATTGTTGAGAAGAAAGGAGAAAAAAGGGATCAAGACACAAAACATTCTCAAATTAGGGCTGTTCGATTTCAGAAATTTCCAGGCTAATTTTCTTGATTCTATTTCAACCCCAACCCCCCAAAAAGGAGGTAAAGTTAAATATCATAATAAATATTGCAATATAAAATACTCTTGAATGACAAAAGATCTCGACCTTTTCTCTAAATACAGTAGGTCTATTCTATTCTAAATATACAGTATGTGCCTATTCGCACATCCCTGCGCGATGCTTCAATCCCATAGAATTAATTTTAGGGAAGGTTGACTGGGCACATGCACGTGTATTTCAAAGAACTAGCACAAGTAATTTTAAAAGCACCATTTCGTGAAATTGCCTGTTACCACTTATAAGTTGTTCTTTTTATTTATTAATTTATTTTATCACCTTTTCTCCCAATTTGAAATGCACAATTCCCACTACTTAGTAGGTCCTTGTGGTGGCGCAGTTACTCACCTCAATCCGGGTGACGGAGGACAAGTCTCGGTTGCCTCCACTTCTGAGACAGTCAGTCCGCACATCTGATCACGTGACTCGTTGTGCATGACACCGCGGAGACTCACAGCATGTGGAGGCTCATGCTACTCTCCGCGATCCACACACAACTTACCACGCGCCCCATTGAGAGCAAGAATCCCTAATCATAACCAAGACGAGGTTATCCCATGTGGCTCTACCCTCCCTAGCAACCGGGCCAAATGGTAGCTTAGGAGACTTGGCTGGAGTCACTCAGCACACCCTGGATTCAAACTCGCGACTCCAGGGGTGGTAGTCAGCGTCAATACTCGCTGAGCTACCCAGGCCCCTCATAAGTTGTTCTTGTTTAGAAAAGGTTTATATTAGTATGTAATTGTCCATTCATTTGTACACTGAATAAAAAAATAAAAAATTCAGGTTCTTGTACAACTTATACACCTTCAATGATTCATTTTTAAAGTGTCATAAAGTGTATTTAAATGTAATTTGATTACATTTAATAATTTTTATGTAGAAATTGTGTCAAATGTGAGGGGAAAAAGTAGTTTAAAAATGTCCAGTGCTGGACTGAGTAGAGAAGCGTTACACTTTCGCTTTATGAGCGCAGTCCATTTGAATCATTTTAACTTTAACCTACCGATTTATTGAGGCGATCTGGGGAACTAGTTGATCCTCCTTTGCAATCTCTTGGTTGCGGACTGATGTTGTAAATCATCATGAAAGTTGATATTGAATGTCAGTTTTCTGTAACAAATTTGACATTTTACTTGATCATTTGTTATATACAAAAGTAAAATATCAGCAGACTATGTGCGCTGGTCTGTAAAGCTGCTGTCTGATGGACTTGTGCAATTTCTACATACAGATGAAAAAAACGGAGCAGATTTACTGATGGCTGACGGACTACAAAGAGTTGGGTTAATTGAACAATCGATTATTTTTGGAATCAATTCACAGGCTGCTGGAATAGAACCTGCATCTCCCATGTGAGCACCACAGCTAAAAATGGAGCACATATCACCACTAAACCATGTCTAATAGTTAAATGTTTTGCATTTTGCCACTAGCTATGGAAGAACAGCCTCAATCACATATAAAATTACATTTGTATATTGAAAACTAACAAATAGCAACAGACATGAAAAATGCTAAAGAAAATGTTTTCTGTCCAGCAGATACCTTTCAATAATTTATAATCGTTTCTCCCCAATTTTGGTATGCCCAATTCCCAATGCGCTCCTCGTGGTGGCATAGTGACTTGCCTCAATGCAGGTGGCGGACGACGAATCTCAGTTGCCTCGGCGCCAGAGAACGTTAAGCTGTTAACTCGCGACTCCAGGGGGTAGCGGGGGGAGCTACCCAGGCCCCAAGATCGTTAACTTTAATGACAATACTAAACTCATAATTCTTACTAAATTAAACATAATTACTTTTCTATAGTTGTATTCAATAAGCGTTTTCGCTCTCAACATTTATTAACAAACTCATGGGTGTTGATTCCGGGAGGGGGAGGGGGGAGAGGTAACACCCCACCCCCCATCCCCCTCCCCACCAAATAATCAAAACAAGCATTTACAACCCCCCTTATTACTGTAAAAACATCTCCTGCACATAAACACCCTTTTGAAATCCAGGCCATCTACAAATTACATTCATGTGGCTATGATATAGTCATAGAAATTACTATAGATATAAACAAAACATCATCCTGGCTTTCGGGAGAAATGGCTGGCCGGTTTTACTCTCCGCACTTTGGAGATAAAGTACCTGAGCCAGTACTTGCGAAACCTTTCATCCCTAAATCCATATATCATAGGACTGAGAAATCGTGGGATAATGTACACAAGAAGAAAATTAACATAACGGATTTCCAGACCATACATAGGAAACAGTTGTATAAGTGGAGCCTGTATGGAAGGCACAACAAATGCCAATAAACACAACAGCAACTGGACCCCATGGAGCAACACTGTGTTTCGGGCCTTCTTGGCGGACACCAGGTCGGTGGAAGCTGCACGGGCAGTCAACATGATCTTACAGTATGTATAGAGTAAAGTCAAGAAGACAAACGAGAAATAGACACTATCAAATGCACAGTTCTTGTAATAAATGGAGCGATCTCGGAATAGGAGATATTGGTCGCAGAAAATGGAGGTTTGGAAGAATGAGAGTGGCTGTTTGGCCAAGGTGATGATCAGATCTGTAAAGGGGGGAATGAAGCTGAGAACGAGGATAATCCCGATGAGCCACATGGATCGTGTCACCGTGCAGAAGTAGCTGTAGTGGAGGGGGAAACAGATGGAGATGTAGCGCTCGAGGGCCATGCCGGCCAGGATAAGAGGCGTGGAGCGTGTGGTCGTCACAGCTGTCATAATCAGGGGGCAGCAAGCAGATGCCAAGATCTTTGAGAAGGTATAACTCACCTGGAATAGGAGGAGAAAGTTATAACTGTTTTATCACTTTTGTTGTACTTTTTAATATTGTACTATTAACTGGTTTCCAAAAGTGGACTAAACCTTTTATGTGTAAACTACTTATTTTCAAGCATCCTGAAAAAAATAAACAATCCAGAAAACATTTACCCAATTTACTTTCTTATACACAAGTAAATTCAAAGTGGACAAAAATGTGCATCGAACTTAATGTTGTAAAGGCATTAAAACTGTTAATAAAAGCTTACACTATTTTTAAAGCCAAAACTGATCAAAGCAAACTAGATTAAAATAGATGTGTTTATTTTCATCCTTATGTTAGTAAAAGATTATTTTGAACATATACAAACACTGTTTACAATGTACAGCTGGCACTATTTTATTTCCATTTTTGTCAACACTTCATGTCGGAACTATTTACAACCTACGGTGACCACAAAAAGTATTTGGACACTTAGGCTACACTTAAAAGTGTAGGATATTTTCATTATGGCATACAGTACTTAATTGCATTACATAACAAAATAGCAAACAAAAACAGACATCTCTAAAGAAATGACACTTGACCTTTTCTCAGAACTAACTTTACTTTTCTCAGAAGCTAACTAACATCATTTTGATTGGAAATTGTGTTTTTGCTGTCTTGTTTTTAAATGAATGCAATTTAGTTATATATTTTGCTTTCTCATGCATTGAAATTCGTACATTCTTAAGTGTGACTTAAGTGTTCAAAGAGCCACGTTTCCCCATGTTTCGTTTCAATACTAACCACATACAAGGCGGTGACAAGCGTCAGTTGAACAGCATCATTAATAACCATGCAGATGAACATGACATAGCGTGGATCTTCGTAGAAGAAGCTGTGCTTGAGGAATGTGGACACCATACTGCAATTAAGGACACTGAGAGTGAGCCAAACAAGCATGGCCACAATGTTTTTTGTGAGAGCGGCACCGAAGCTGTCCCGCTGTATGCCATTCTGAAGGAGTAAACTGGAGTTACCATACTCAAAGACAGCACTGGGTTCCATGTTCCAAACCTGAAATGATAAAACAGAGAGTATAGATACATTCCACTCCACATAATAGGATAATATACAGCGGGGTCCAAAAGTCTGAGACCGCATTGATATCTGGGATTAAAAACCAAATTTAAGCCTCAAAACCAAGTCAAATACGGAGCAATCCTATATTACAGTGTTGTATGAATATCAGCAAAGACGTAACACCTTTAGTCAAATGCATGTAACAAGATACATTTTCTCTATTGCTGTGCTGGCAAATTACACTTGGCATCTGCAGTATAAATTATTTGGTCTATGTCTAAACCAAGATTTATGGATGTTTATAATTTACTCAGACCCCTTCTTACCTAAAATGCCTCCTGCCCTGGCCAATGGTGACTCTTTTATATACTGTCACTAATATTATATGTGTCATGGATCAAGATTGTTGACTGGAGGAAACACAACTGTCTGGGGCTGTCATTTCACTCCATTGCAGTTTTGTTGTTCCCAGGGGCACAGGGATGTAAACAGCGATGTAAACCTACACATGAGCCTTAAAATGGGCTTTTATTATGTTTTTCACTCAATTAATTTTATTCTTAACTTAAAGGTTATATATAAGACAGTACTCATCTATATAAAAATAATAATGTGCACTATATGGCTTATTTTAATCTAGAGAGTCAATTCTTTGTAAAGGCGATTAACATATTTTGCATTAGGCTCTAATTTCTTAAAGGTGATCTATAAAAGAGGAAAGACATCGATGTTTTGAATAATATGAATGTATATTTCAAATTAGTCTACATGAAACACCATTCCTATTTCCTTAGTTACACTTTTGTAAATATATTGCCATAAAATGTATTTATTGACATTTACTGCATTACATTTTGGCAAGATGTTAGCAAGGCTTCATATCCTACAATAGTAGCCAATGTCAGTTTCAGTGTTTCCCAATCTTTTTTCTGCCACGGCACACTTTTTACGACTTAAAAACTCTACGGCACACCACCATCCCATATAGGCTAACCATCATCTATATATTTCCTTTTCAAGAACTTGTCCATGTTTTCTGTCCATCTTAGTAACGTGTTTACTTGTAATGTTTGAAAAGTCACATAGGTAGGCTACGCTGTGTGAGGTCACAGGTGGAAAGAGTGCTAAATGGGTAATGAAAAGAAAATGTCTAATTTGTAGATTTGTTCTAGCAATGCCACAACACATTACAGAGATGCAAACTCATGATGGGTGAAATAGGTGAGACCATCACTGGTCCACGAAATGTTTTTCTGGGGATATTTTTTTTGGAAGAATAAGCTAAAAGCACCAATTCCAGCTATTTTAGTGATTCGAGTTTATTCAAGTTTACAATTGTGCAGAATTAGCTGCAAAATAAAGAGTATTTTGGTGAGGCTTACTTCTCTTTCACAAAATTGTTCAATTTTATTAACTGATTAGTTCAGTGATCCCTTCTGGAAATGTCACTAGGTGGTGACAAATGAGCGTCTTATGTGCTATGAGTGAGTCAGTGAATCATTTTGAGTCATTCATGACCGAAATCTACCAAGAGACTTTATAGTGCTTAAGCATTAAAAGAACAAAGCAGATCTATAGTCTTCCTTCAGTCTGAGCTTTATATCTCATCCAAAAAAGATAACAATAATAGTCTAAATATAGTGAGTTTCAGTAAAGTTTTTACCTAACAAATCTACTGACTCCAGTATAAGCAGTGGTGGATTTAGGCATGGGAAGTCACCCAGGGTGGCATCTTGCGGGAGGGCAGCACAAGGCGGCCGTCAACAACTTTGGGGGCATGTTGAAGCGGGTTTCACCCAGGGCGCCAAACAAGCTCGAACCGCTACTGAGTATAAGAATTATAAACACAAATCAGATCTACCGTGTCATTTTCCTACAGTAGCCTGTTTAAACTGCTGAGCTTGGCTTTTATCAGAAAAGACCACAATAATAGACAAATAATAATAATTTTGAGTTTCAATAATGTTCTTTCGTCATTGTAAAGCACATTTCACATGAGTTGAGTCGAGGTGTCAACGCTCTGTTCAACGCCAGCATCAAGCGCCACATCACCCTCCACATGATAACAGTTGCAGAAAGCGTCACAGAGGGGCGTTTTTACGAGTTTGCCGTGTAAAAAAGCGAGAGGTGTGCACAATAAACATTGAAAACATGTATTTGGAAGAATGAAAAAAGCTTGCAGTTGCTTTGACAGCAGAAAGTAATAAAAAGACTTGTTTATGTTTAAGCGTTTTCTTGGTGAATTTAAATGAGTTCAATAACTGGGGTCTCTGATATTCGTAAACGATAAGGTAATATTTCATTAAAAGAAATTATGAGACATTCAATGTCTCTTCACAAATTTGGACAGATTTAAATATTTCTTGTTGCTTAGTACTCTCAAAGACATTATTGGTCATGCAAAAAGTCACTTCATAGACTTCAATGTATTCTGCAGTGCTGACGTGAGTCATGTGAAAGACGCTTAATGCATATAAATATCAGTCACTTTTGCACAATAATAATTGTTCTTCACAATCACAAAAGTGACCGATTATGGATTCAAAATGGCGAATTTCTCTGAAAGGTGAAGAGTTTGGATCCCTGAAATTATTATAATTTTTTTATGCAAAAAGAAATTGTTTTTTATCTATTTTGTGGAATTTGATGATTTTCCACGGCACACCTGCGTGGCACAGTGGTTGGGAAACACTGGCTTAAATAACTATATGGTTAACATTAACCAATCGCCTGCTGGACTTTTGTGACCTTTGTTTCAGAGGTTACTTATGACATTATGATAAAATATTACCAAAACTTTGTTTAAAAATTTTTTATAAAATGTGCACTGATCAATTATACAGAATAGGCATATGAAAAGTAAATAGAAAGGAAATAAATAGGCTTACTTTTTTCATCATTGTTCAGTTTTCTCTCTGTGTTTATTGGGAAATTAGTATTACATAATAACTTTTATTCCATTTTTAGAAGATAAAACCCATTTTATCACACAAACTTCCTAAAATTTAAAAACAAAAGTGTATTTTAAAGGGATAGTTCACTCAAAAATGAAAAGTCTCATCATTTTCTCACACTCATCCCATCCCAGATGTACCTGACTTTCTTTCTTCCACTAACAAAATTAAGATTTTTAGAAGAATATCTAAGCTCAGTAGGTCCTTACAATGCAAGTGAATGGTGACCAAAACTTTTAAGCTCAAAAAAGCATATAAAAGGCAGCATAAAAATAATTAATATGACTCCAGTGTTTAAATTAATATATTCAGAAAGGATATGATAGGTGTGACCAAGAAACAGATCAATATTTAAGTCGTTTTTTTACCATAAATTCTCCCCCCTGCCCAGTAGGAGGTGATATGCACAACGAATGTGAATTGCCAAAAAACAAGAGGAAGAATGTGTGAAAGTGAAAGTGGAAATTTATAGTAAAAATGACTTAAATATTGATCTGTTTCTCATCAAATTGCTTCTAAAGATATAGATTTAACCACTGGAGTATTATGGATTACTTTTATGCTGCCTGACTTTCAATGTTTTGGACGCCGTTGACTTGCATTGAAAGGACCTACAGAGCTGATATATTCTTCTAAAATACACTTTCTTTGTACTCAGAAGACAGAATCTAATTTAACTGTAATTTTTTTTGGTGAACTATCCCTTTAAAAAGCTGATCATTTTCCAAAATCTTTCAAGGAGTGAGACATTGCTGAACTTGTGTGAATCCTTAAACAACACAGGCATTTAAAACTAATAATTTGCTAAAACAGGAACATCACTTCATTTATTACATGTAAGATTATAATTCCAAACACTTGGCACATTATAATAAAGATTAACAAATGAGCCAGTTAGTCTTCTTCATCTTTACACTCTACTTTGACATCTATTCTGTGGCAATCACACACAAAATACTTTTTAAGATACTTCCGAAACTTTTTATCCCGAACACCATATATAGTTGGACTCAAAAAGCGTGGGAGGATATAGACAATTAGATAGCTAGAGAAACGAATTTCGAGGTTGCGTCCCGGGAAGATGTTAAACAGTAGGGCCTCCACGCTGGGAGACACATACGAGAGCATACACATAAGTAACTGCACCCCATGAAGCAAAATGGTGTTGGTCACCCGTTTGGTAGACTTTCTATCGGTGGAGAGCGCACTGGCCGCAAATACAATCCGGAGATACGTGTACAGCAGTGTGAGGAAGACTAGCGAAAAGTAAATTCCATCGAAAGCCTGCCGTTTATAGAGCAAAACTGGGTCTTTGAAGACATTTGTTCTTATACAAAACACAGCACTTTGGAAGAAACTTAAAGGTTGTGTGGCTAAGGTCACGAAAAGGTCAATGATGTCAGGCACCACGGAGACAAACCAAATGGCCCCTATGAGCATGTAAGTGCGCCGCACGGTGCAGATCTGGGCATGGCGAAGGGGATAGCAAATGGCGATGTAGCGTTCTATGGCCATGCCGGCCAGATTCACAGGTGTGCTACGGGTGGTGAACACAGCCACAAGGATGAAGAAACAACACACCCCTACACTGATAGTGTACAAGGTGTAACTAACCACAAACAGAGCAATGGTAACAGTAAGCTGCACTGCGTCATTAATAACCATGTGTATGAAAAGAATATAGCGAGGATCCTCATTGAAGATGTTGTGCTTGAAGAAAGTGACCACCACGCTGCCGTTGATATAGCTGAGGAGGAACCACACCATGACCACGATGAAGTTCTTGACAAAGGCCATGGTATATGTGTCTCTCACAAGGAGCTGTTGGCCTCCGGTTGAATTCATAGCTCAGGGCTTAAATCTGTACAAAATATAAAATAAGAACAGATGTGAATTCATGAGAAACTTGCCTGTCACTTTAAATGAGAAATAAAAGACATTGACTTTCGCAATGAAAGAGAGGCTTTCCTTTATTGTCATTTTTTGAGGGTTTTGAATAATTAAGGCTGACAACTTCAATTATATTGTAACATTTAAGATAGGTAAATATTTTGAATTCTGTGGAGCTGCATGTGTTTAAAGAACCAGATTTGGAACGCAGAATTAAACAATAGCAATGTACATTTCTACAGCGGCGAATGGGTGACTGCTGCAAATATTATTTTGCGTTCCCATTTGCACCAGCAGTAAAAGAATAACTCCACTATTACGTTTCCATGACTTTACAAAAGAGATCACCCATCACAGAGGTGTGACTAGTTTCTTAAATTAATGGCAGGGAAATATAACACAGATAATGTAAATTAAATAAAAAAAATAATATAAAAAAGTCAAAGATAAATTAAGGCAGAAATGCATCATCACAGTCTGTGAAAAGTGTCCATATAAAGGATAACTATTCTTAAGAACTAAAGTAGGATTAAAGGAATATTCCGGGTTCAATACAAGTTAAGCTCAATCGACAGCGATTGTGGTATAATGTTAAATTAATACAAAAAAATGATTTCGACTCATCCCTCCTTTTCTTTAAATAAAGCACAAATCTGGGTTACAGTGAGGCACTTACAATGGAAGTGAATGGGGGCCAATCGGTAAACATTAAAATACTCACTATTTCAAAAGTATAGCCACAAGACATCAACAATATGCATGAAAACTTGATTTTAGTGTGATAAAATCACTTACTAACCTTTTCTGTGTAAAATTATCCAATTTTGCCATGGCGATGCAGTGTCAACAAACCCTAAAACCCTAAGAGAATTGTAAAAATGACGATATTAACAACATTACAGCTCAAATAATACATGGGTTTTAACAGAAGAAATTATGCTTTAGTGCTTTTATAAATTATAAGCTTCACATTTCTGTATTTAAACACTCCAAACTTTGGCCCCATTCTCTTCCATATAAAATGCCCCACTGTAATTTAACAAGGAGGGACAAGTTGAAATTATTTTTGGTGTTAAACTACACTTTGCCAAATACTGTTGATTGACCTTAACTTGTTTTGAACCCAGAATATTTCTTTAATAATCATAACACAATAAAATTAAAAAAAAAAAACTTGTATGTTAGTATACCATTATTATAACAAACATATACTTAAATAACTTTGTGCAGTTGTAAAATTTTTGGGAAATTATTATGAATCCTTTTAATAGAAATAGTTAATAATACAAAGGCAAGGTTAAAAGCAGTAATAATCGAGAAACAATAACAAACATCAACACTACAGGGGTTTTTTTTTTTTCTTTCTTCAGTTTAATGTTATTTGATCCTAAAACAATCATAAGAAAATAAGTAGCATATAAAGATATGCATATCATCCACACACGAAAGTTAAACACCAGAAACACATTCTTTGATCATCATAAATTAAATTACTCTGCACTATTGTACCAATAAATACACCCCAGTAAAACTGTTGCATCCTGTAGAGCAGTAAACACTGTCATTGAGCAGCTGTAACATTTACAAATTAAGACGTCAGTACTATCCAGCATAACGTGTATATTAAGAAGAGAGTGAATTAATAGAAATAAGAATAAGTCAGACCCAAATACTCAGCGCCGTCTAGCACTCGCCACTGTTTGGCAAGCACCAGTTCTCGCAAATATATGCAACTCTTTAAATGCTCGCGCACTCTGATAGGTGAAAGTGACGCCAGTGATGTCACAGGGGCAACAAGAAAGTTCAGGATTTTGAATGGTCTGTCCAAACTTTTGCATTTGAATAAGATCTAAAACATTTTGTCATGATTTAATTATGTGATTTTTATTTTTACTACAATTTATTGTCAAAACTAAAAAACTATTTCTGAATCTGTTCCAATTTAAATGGAACAAGTCTAGTTTAAGAGCACTTTACCAACGGTGCTCGCCCAGTTTTTTAGCTGTCTTGGTTCTGGAAGTAGTTATATAAAATTATTATTATTTTTATTTATTTTTTCTCCCATTTTCTCCCCAATTCCCAATGCGCTCTAAGACCTCGTGGTGGCGTAGTGACTGGCCTCAATCCGGCTGGCGGAGGACGAATCTCAATTGCCACCACCAACGTGTCTGAGACTGTTAATCCACGCATTTTATCACGTGGCTTGTTGAGCGCGTTACCACGTGTGGAGGCCCACGCTATTCCCGTACAACTAACCATGCGTCCAATTTGGCTGCTGAGGAGACCTGGCCGGAGTCACTCAGGACAACCCGGGATTCGAACTCGTGACTCAAGTGGTTTTATTAAATGTCTTTACTGGCTGAGCTACCCAGGCCCCCCTATTTATATAAAATTATGAATGAAAGCATCAAAGCAACAAAGGTGAATCACAACATTACATTTTTTTTTCATTTGAAGCAAAAATATATAAAAAAAATCTGACAAAAATGACAAAGGCACAAGACTGTGTACTTACCCTCTTAAATGATGGAATGAACTACATGACGTAATCGAGTTAAAAACACAGGAAATATATAGGCCTAACTATTGATCTTAAGTAATTGATAATATGTATAGAAACAATATATTTTCATTTAATTGCTAAATATTTAGACATATACAAATAGATAAGTAATTTAAGGTAGGGAGACTGACTCAATTGTGTTAATCGCAGTGCATCATGGGAGTGGGCTATCACTGTAGAGCTTGTTATATGTGCTTTGTTGGCCGCAATTCTCTGTTTGGAGTAAACCAATCCCATTGTTTACAAACACTGAAGCACATGCGCAGTAAGTGGTGGCAAAAAGACAGCAAACTGTAGTGTTATATTTGACAGCTAAGCTAGTTCCAGCTAGCTCCTCTAAATATTTATTTAAGAATAAAATTAGCCTTTAGGTTAAAATCTAGCTAGGTTTGGGTACACTATTGCTAGTATCAAAGCTAGTTATACCCTTACAAAAATCGAGGGTTCATGGCAAATTTGACGCAAATTCACAACCGATTATTTTCGCATGTAAATGAGCTTTGTGGCAGTAGCGGATCTACCGGGATGGCATGGGGTGGCAAATGCTACCCAAAGAAAAAGCATTGCCACCCCATCTGCCACCCCTGCATAAGTATCCAAATGTATCAAATATAAATTTAAGTATATTATCGTTGATTTTGACATTGTATAGGGGTTTATTCATGTCAAACTACCTAAACTCTCACTGAACTCACAAATGACATCAGTTTCATTAAGCAACCAATCACGTGATTGTTTACAGCAGCAGCCAATCACATCATCTACCAATTGCCTACCTACTATTGCAGAGCTGTACGGTGACTCAACATACACATAGTAAACAACAATGACCATATCGACAAATACGTGGAGAATAAAATAAAGATAAAATATGTTTTTCTCAGTTTCCAAATGTTCACGGAATCCACATGAAACATCTCCAGTTCTTGAGTTGGAGTTTCTATTTCATCTGTGCATGTTTTGACTGGCGATCCGGTGCTGGAATGTGTTATTTTGAATGTTATGATCAGTGTTCGTTGCGGCTGTAATCAGTGTCGTTTTGTGTCCGCAGTTTTTCAGCAGCACATGCTTTTTTCCGTGTCCCCCATTGTGATGGCCTTCTCGACCTCTCTTAAATGCATTCAGGTGGGGGGTAACCAGGTGAGCTGATTGTTGATGGGGCACACCGGTGCTCAGTGTGTTTCCTCCCTATATAAACTGAGTGTTTCATGGCGGGTAGTGTGATAGGAGATGGTTGTTTGTGAACTCTGTCATCTTTTACATGGGCGCTCAGGCGCATTCAGTGTTCCCTCTGCTGGAGCAGAGTTTGTGGTTGTGGCTGTCTGTTTTTTCATATACAGAACTGTCAATAAATGTGTCTGTGTGTCTGCTACTCTTGTCTCCCGTCGGTTCTAGAGCCTGCCCTCCCTCCATATTCTTTTTTATAATGTTGGCACATCAGTGTCAAAATGGTTCCTGTGGAAATGCAGTTGTATCACAAATTCATGGACATTTAGAATTTGACAGTGACTCCAATTAATGAACTAGTACTTGTTGCAATGAAGCTTGGTATCTTAATCCATAAGAACTGCGCATGGGCGCTTGCTTTGGTGTTGCCACTCCTCAAAGTCTGCATGCCACCCCGTAAAAAAATTGCTTTGCGGCAAATTGTGCATTGTTGCCAAAGGTTTGCTGCAGGTTCACTACAACTGGTGAAGAGCTACAAACTTCTGGCAGACATTTGAGGCGAATCACCAGCTTATTTGTATGTGAAAATAACAATTGGCAAATTTATGTCAAGTTTGTGGCAAGTTTCCCAGAACTCTATAATTTTGGTAAGGGTTATCATTGATTAAGCAAAAGTAGTACGACACAAAGCCATCATAAAAACAGAAATATTCATAGCTATACTACTATATTATGCTTTATGACACAAGTTAATAACATTAATTCATGCTCTGTTGACTGAATACGATAAAAGTGAAGCCCTCTGTTTTTGCCATTGCGATTTTTCAGTCAACACTAAAACATTACTTGATGATACGTGTATTTTTTGTTCTATAACATGAATTACACACTTTCATACAAAAATGCTAATTTTTAAGACACCTTGTTTTTTGTTTGTTTGTTTTTTTAGGCATACAATTTAATACAGCTTCAAAATTCATGGTTGAGTGTAAAGTGTGTAATTTTTGTTGTAGAACAAAACATCCACATATCGTCAAGTAATGTTTACCACAGACCTTATTTTACTCATAAGTTGAAAATCCTCAGTATTAAAAGCCATAGAAATATCCAGAGGGAACCCATGGCGAATTCTATTCTGGGTCTTTGGACTACAACCTGAGTAGTGCTATAACGTGGTCTGATAGCTTCAATAGAAGCATATAACTCTGATTAACACCTGAGAGCTCACGGTGGGTCTGTCTTTAAAGGTTTATAAGTTTTACCATTTGAATTCTTCTAAATACAAGACATTTTTAACAAATTTCAAATGAATCAGGTAAATAAACATGAAAACTAAGGTTTTCTTGAACTATTGAAAATGATTGATCAGTATTGTGCCTTAATAGCTTTTAAAGTGTGATATTAGCAAATCATGCTAATGATCATTAGCTCTTTTTGGTAATCCTAAAATCGTTTTAAAAACCCATGATGCTTGGAAGGGGGATACCAAGGAACAGAGATTGTGTCATATGGTATATACTACATACAATGGGATTTACATTTATCAAAATGGTTACTGTGTGGTTCCTGTGGAAATGTAGTTGTATCACAAATTCATGGACATTTATAATTTGATAGTGACTCCAATTAATGAACTAGTACTTGTTGCTAGATTGCTAGATTGTGTCATATGGTAATTCTGTACATTATATACTACATACAATGGGATATACACAGAACTTCAAAGAATGCCATGGTGCTAGCATGGTACGTGTACAAAATAACATGGTGTTGCTAGTACCATGTCCAAAAAAATGCCAATTTTGCTGGAGCAGGGCCTGATATTGTAGAACAATTTTTGTGCTGTCTTGTCTGTAAACGTAATATAAAGACACATTCTTGGTGATCATCGGTAAACATATGGGTACTTGAATATTATGTGCCAATGTTTGTGGTTTTGTTTCTAGTTTTATACCATGCAAATGAAAAATCTTTCTAAATCACAGTGATCTCTGTATTTTTCACTCTGTTGTTCATTCATTTATTCATTATATTACATTTATTAAGTATTCTGAGTATAAATGTATTTTCCCTTTTCTTCCTCTCACAAGTCCACAAATCAGATTCATTCACAAATATTACATACAAAGTCAGTTTTTCCCATATAATAATTTGGTTCACAGTGTAAAATGAATTTATTGGAATCTTTTGCCAATCTTTTGAGTGTTGATTTTATTTCTCGCCTTGAACATTGTGCACAGTAAATATCTTTTAAAATAATTACAAAAGGTTTGATCCCTCACCCCATACACAATAGGACTGATAAACCTGGGTATAATTTGGATTATTAAATAACTCACAAATCTCATCTCCAAAATAAACATTGGAAAGATATTCTGGAGCAGCCTGTCAAGGAACGGCCCAACAAAAGTAAGCATGCACATCAGAAGCTGAATTCCATGTAGGATGATGGTACTCTGGGCTTTGCGAGCGTGAGAGTTTACGGCCTTTGCAACAAACAGTATCTTCAAATATGTATAGGCTATTGTGACCCACACAAAAGACAGGTAGATAATGTACATGATGTTTCTCTTTTCGATCACATATGGATTATTGAACAGGTTATCTCTGTAGCAGGAAACAGTGGTGTAGAAAAAGCTTAAAGGTTGTGTTGCTAAAAGAATAAACAAGTCTGGTAGAACTTGAATGACACTCAAAGCCCATAGTAGACCTATAAGAACGTATGTTTTGCGAACAGTACATATCTGAGTGTGTCGCAAAGGGTTGCAGATAGCGATGTAGCGCTCTATAGCCATGGTCGCGAGGTTCAATGGTGTGTTGAGTGTTGTGAATATGGCGATCATTATTAGAACACAGCAGAAAGGGACATTGATAGTGAACACAATGTAGCTTAAGACGTGAAGGACTACTGTAACAGTCAGTTGGATCATGTCGTTTAGCACCATGTGGATAAAGAGTATGTAGCGAGGGTTTCCAGTGAATATTTCATGCTTGATGAAGGTGTGGACAAGCGTGCTGTTCATATAGTTGATGGAGATCCACAAGCCGACCACGATCACGTTCTTAGCCACCGCTGAGCTGAAGTTGTCACGCAAGATCTTGCTTTGTGTGATGTTACTGTCAAGTGAAATGTTCATCTTTGTTTAGAGTTTTGTTGTTGCTTTCTGAAACAAAATGAGAGAAGATGTTAAACATTGTGCATCAAGATGTTTGAAAACTAGCAAAGATTATAATAAATTGAAGTTTGGTCGTCTTTACAATACCTTTACTGCCTTCCAGACTGGTGTGAATCAACTGCTCTAGTAACCACAGAGTTTGACATCTACTTTTATACCATGTGATTTGAGTCTTGGGAATAAAGTTAAGCCTCCCATAAATAATCCTAAAAACTGAGCATGATGAATGACATTGGACTTACCTTCTGTGACATCAAAAAATTAAACGTAATACTTCCTATAGAGCAGTGGTCGGGAACCTTTTTTTACTAAGGAGCCAATTTTTAAATTTTTAGTTGATGCATTTTTTTGATAGAGCCATACCACAAACCAAAAATGTGCTATTTTCAAAAACAACGTTTTTCTATTAAATAAAATGTTTATATTGCCCATAGACTATATTCAAAAACAATATATATGTAGGTAATATGTTGCAATATGGAATTGAGTACACGTGTTTGTTCGGGTCTACATAAAATTTGCCTACTTAATTTTACTTTATGAAAAGTTTTACTTCCCCTTTGTTCTGGGCCATATGTAAAAAACATTTTAATGATAATCGCATTTAAAATCTAAATATCCGATTATATGGTCAATCCCCAAGGTTGGTGAATATTTTTGCTTTATTGATTTTGCTTTAAAGATTTTATTAATTTATTGAAACACGAAAAACTTGAACAAAAAGACATTTCTAATTTCAAATTGCATTTTAAACGAAACCAAAATGCAATACAAATAACGAAGTGATAAAAAAAAAAATCTTATATTTAAATTAACCACCTCCCCAATCCAAACATTTACTGGCTCCAACGGCCCCATTTGCCACCACGCAAATATCAGTATGCGGCAACAGGTGTAAATTAAAAACTAAAGACAATTATACATGTAAAGATTATTATAATAATCATCATAATAAATAAGCCTAAAAAAAATCTTGTGTTCCCAAAAAATGCTGCCAAATATGTGTTCTTATTGAATGTGTTTATTCCGTTTTGGTTGCGTTCACAATTTGTAAGAGCGAACTAAACTCGCAGTACCTCACAAGATAATCGCCGATCATTTGCAGCATTCTCATAGACAACATTATTCTTCCAAACAATTTTCAGTTGAATGAAATCGAGAAAAAGGAGTGAAAACTCTTTACATGCGCTTGTTTCACGAGACAGTGTCCTGTTGCACGCATCAGACATGAGCATTGACGGCTATTCTTAAAAATATAATAAAGTGTGTTTCTTTAAACATGTCAGCATTTCTTGTCATATGTCACTCTGAGACATCTTACTGGTCACCCACCTTTTGCAGGTAGATGAGTAAAATTACTCGTGCATGAAATGCATTTGCAGAGGAGCTCGCAAACTGGATTCTGTTGCAAAAGTATCTCTAGAAAGTTTTAAACGATCATGTGTGTTGTGAATGTTGAGAGACCCGGCGAGCCACCTGATTTTTAACAAAGAGCCACTTGTGGCTCGCAAGCCATAGGTTCCCGACCCCTGCTCTAGAGCAATAGTTTGAAGTGTTCAGGACAGCATTGTGACCTGAAAACAAGGTGTCAAGGTTTAGCTAGTTAGCATGGCCCAGTTAACCCCTGCTGGTAGAAGCTGTTACCACACCTTAAGGCTGATTTATTCTTCTGCGTCAAATACGGCATAGGCTCTGCATAGTGGCCAACGCGTTGGTTTGCATTTATAGTTCTGCGTTGGTGTCTGCATCGTTCTGCAAGTACACAATAAAAATGCTAATTTTTCTCCCCTTTTCTCCCCAATTTGGAATGCCCAATTCCCAATGCGCTCTAAGTCCTCATGGTGATGTAGTGACAATCCGGGTGGTGGAGGACAAATCTCAGTAGCCTCCTCCACTGAGACAGTCAGTGCGCGCATCTTATCACGTGGCATGTTGAGCATGTTACCGCAGAGACATAGTGCGTCTGGAGGCCCACGCTATTCACCCACCATGCACAACTCACCACGTACCCTACCAAGAGCGAGAACCACACATTATAGCGACCACGAGGAGGTTACCCCTTGTGACTATACCCTTCCTAGCAACTGGGCCAATTTGGTTGCTTAGGAGACCTGGCTGGAGTTAATCAGCACGCCGTGGATTCGAACTCTGGGGCGGTACAAACAGTCTCTGTTTACAAAGTGCACCAATCACAGCTTTTGTGGTCTGCATTGATGTAATGCGCAGTTACATTTTGAAGAGGTGCACTTACAGGGCTACATATTAGCTAGCTAAGCGTATCTTATGGCATAGATTCGACCCAGAAGTTTTAATCAGCCTTTATGCTGTCAAAATGCACCTTTCTCCATTGAAAATGGCATTCAAATGTAGCCGAGCATTTTGACAAAATGTATTATTTTTGCAACATATTAATCGCACTAGTATAGTTTTACTAGTGACTAGTGAAATTAGTGTGAAATTAACTTTTCCCGGGCTAGATAGTTGCTATTGAAGGGTTTAGAACTGTGTGTGTTTTGGTTGCGTTGGGACGTAATCCTGCATCTCCAGAACTAGTCACATGGTATTTAGGGCTCAGGCCATTGGCAACAACAAAAAAACTGTATTTGGAACCGAGATAGTGTTGAAACTAATAAATTAATGTCATGTCAATGCTTTACAAAGTATGCAGTACTAGTGAGCTTTTCCAAATGTCTCCATTTTCAGTTAAGGAAAATGCAGATCCAGTGTGGATGAGAGAAGTAAACATGGCAAAAACCATGCTAATTCGAACAAAAATGTATTTGTGTGGATGTGACAATGGCAGATTTCAAATAATGTACTACAAGGGGGTCACTCATGTGCCAGCCTAGCAATTACCATTGATATAAATGGGATGGCCCCCATGCAACCAGTAAACTTGCAATATAATTTTCCAGATGTGGTTTTCAGACTAGTACATTGCAGTAATATTTCTGACCATGAGGCCATCCCAACAACAATTATCTGTTGCATACAATAGCTTTTCACCATTCGTAGGGGCGTTCTTTTAAACTTGACATGGCATCTAGAAAAGTGTAACGATGCTGCTGCTGGCAATGACGAAGATGATGAATGAAGAACCCAAGTGCAATTTATTAATAAACGTGAAAACCCTAACTACACACGTGGACTAAACTAAACATGAACATGATTTGACTTAAAAATTGGCTTGACATAAGTGTCTACATTCACATTCAATACTTGACAAAGGACAATGAAAACATGAGGGTTTATATACATGGACATGGGAGAACATAAACCAATGAAAACAAGACACATGAACATGGAGGGAACAGGAATCACATGACTAGGGACACATGACATGAATCAAAATAAAAGACATGAAATACATGAATCAACAAAATACACATGACAAAAACAATGCAATTTAAGATGAGGCACAACAGTTAAAGATGTCCATCTAGCACGTTTACACAGAAAAACAATAGAAAAGAAAAGTTTGGTGTGACGTAGTGGTGGTGGCATAGTGGGATAAAGCACATAACTGGTAATCAGAAGGTTGCTGGTTTGATCCCCACAGCCACCACCATTGTGTCCTTGAGCAAGGCACTTAACTCCAGATTGCTCCGGAGGGATTGTCCCTGTAATAAGTGCACTGTAAGTCGCTTTAGAGAAAAGCGTCTGCCAAATGCATAAATGTAAATGAACAGCCCCTAATAGAACCTGATAAACCTGGATTGAACACTGCAGCCAGACTCCTATCATCACCACAGACTCAGTGAGCCTTGAGAAAGCCTGCTACTCAATTATACAAATTGCCTCAATGACCATAAGGAATTCATTTTTATGTGACTAAGAAAACGCTGTGATTTCACAATGAAGTATTTAATCATAGCTACATCGCTGCTACTTTATTGTCTCTGTATTATATGCAAAAATAACATGACTCTTATCATACATGACATTATTTTCAAGCTATGTATGCATTTCTGCCTTGTGTGTTTTAATCATTTTGAAACTATGTCTTGGTTTGACTAGCTTTCTCCAACATCTTATTTGTGATTCATATAGTTCCAACCCAGAGACCCCCAAATTAAAAATGCTGTATTTTCTTGATAACAATGTATAATATTTATGTCTAAAATACGCAAACTTCATTACATTATGCAAAAATAGTGTTGACATTTTTTCTAAATTAACAACCTTTAAATAATTTTTTGCAATGTCTAATATTTAGATATTTTCATTTACAGTAATTATTGTTTCATGCTCTAAAGAAAGCAGCCAAATCAATTATATAAAAGGTTTCTTTAGAGCATTTTGATATCATAAACTGCAGAACACATTAACCTTAATATTTAGAACATTAAGAAACATTTAAAAATGTAAGTATATTTTTTAAGATATTTCTATTCGTTTCATCGCAACTGTATTTTATGCTCTAGAAACAACTGAATCAAAGATTATATTAAAGAGGTTGTTTTTTTTTTAACCATATATTTCAAAACGCTATTAAAGAAATGTAAGCGCAGCGTAGTTCTAGCAGGAAGACTAGCAGCTGTACATCATCGCACCATTAGCTGGGTAATTCCCAGCCAATCACATGTAAGCCATCGCTTTACAAGTCTGCTCACAATCTATCACATTGTTGTTTTAGTGTGCTAACACAGCAACCTCCACCACCCCACCACCACCAATTGAGTCCCATCCTGCACGGTTCCTCGCTCCTGCCTCCTATCTATGGCAGGATATGACGGTTCCGAGTCAACTACATCGGACCGCCAGACGGGGACATCTACGCCAAAGAGAGACATTACTTTTCTGTTTTATATTCATCAAATAAATGTCATCTTAAATTTCACTCAAGTCTGCAAGTCTTCCTGATAGAAATATAGATAATTTAAAATATTTAGAAACACATTGAATATTTAATAGTTTTTAAATACATTTCTGCTATGTAAATCAGTCCACACACACCCTGCAGGACCTTTGTGGACCTTTTTGAAAACCCTGGATGTACAGTAGTAGATTATAAGACCATCAAAGTGGCCAGTGCAATAAGGCTGGTAATTTTCATCATCTATATGTCACTCATCTGTAAAATCCTGCCCTTTTCCTCAACATGGGTTTATGTCAACAATAAAGGTAATTACTCACAAAAGATGTCTTTTTTGAGACAAACAGACATTGTTTTTTTCAACGTCTTGTGTATTGGACTCTAAGTGAGAGTATGTTTGGGGTAATTAACACACTACTAAAAAGGCTAGCGGGACTCGCTGACATTTCACAACCTCCACTGAGTCTAGAGCGAGGGAGAGCAATAACATGAGAGTCTAGCGTCCCTCGAGCCCCTGGGTTCTCCCTGAAATCTGCAGGCAAAGGTCAACCCTGCAAGGAACACTTGTTGTTGGGAAAACAGTATCACAGGGAGCTATTAGGACATCTTTGGAGACATGCAGAAAGTTCAAGGAAAATTATAAGATATTTTCTGAGAGATGTTTAAAGGTCTATTGGCATCAGGAGAGATCTGTTTTGAAATGTTAATTATGTGGTGGGAGATAACAGCCTGATGTAAACGTTGATCAATTAGTACATTCAAGAACGTTTGAAAGGTTGAATATAGAGTGTGCATGTATGACATATTCTAGTACATTAAGCATGTATTTGATATACAGTGGCCCCCAAAAAAGTGACACTGAAGCCATAATACAAATGTACAATATACATTTTGGAAAGCCTTTGAATTATATGAGAAAATATCAAACTGATATTTATTTTAAAGACAGATAGCACAAACATGATTTTACAAGCAAAAAAGTCACACACACACACACACACACACACACAAAATGTTTAGATTTATAAAACAATAATAGATTGTATTGATATCACTTTTTGTGTGTCAAACTTTGTGGAACTGGGGTTGTAAATGGATTAAAATCTTTAATTAAATTAATTACGACAATTATCGCATATATTAATATTTGCTAAGAAAGGCCCCCAAATAATGATAACACAATAAAAATAATACATAATCATAAAAATAGCTAAACATTATATATACTCTAAATGAGCACTTTATTAGGAACATCTGTACACCTATTCATTCATGCGATTATCTAATCAGCCAATCCTGTGGCAGCACTGCAATGCATAAAGTCATGCAGATGTGGGTCAGGAGCTTCAGTTACTGTTCACATCCACCATCAGAATGGGGAACATTTTTTATCTCAGTGATTTTGACCACGGCATGATTGTTGTTGGTATGATTATTTCTCTAACTGCTGATCTCCTGGTATTTTCATGCACAACATTCTCTTCACTGATATATATATATATATATATATACTATTTAAGCAATAAGTTACGAGAGGCCATGCTATATTGTGAATATATTCAAAATATGGAACAGCCTTGAGTGCCTTATTGATTTTATTAAATGGCTAACACAAAAAAAAATATTAAAGACACAAATGTTCATTAAATGTTTTTTTTTTTTTAAAGTAAAATCATTAAATGCCATCCTTCCACTAAAAGATATTACAAAAATAACAGTTAGCTATGGGTGCTGTGCAGTGAGACGAATAGAAGCTCAGTAAAAAAAACAAGGCCAGCTGTGTTTTATCGTGAATAAAGCATGGCTATTGACCAATCAGCATCCTGAACCCAAACTAAACAATATAAAAAGTGACTTTAGAAGTCAAAGTACTATTGTTTGTTTTATTCCCATATCATCATTTAATATAATCCTGCATCAATTTTTATCAATCTGTCCAGTTCTCACATAGGAGCTAGTAATGTTAATGAAGAATCAATTATACATAGTTAATAATTTGATCGCATAAGCTTATCGATCGTCTTTTAATCAATTTCAGCACAAATGTGTTTAGTAATCTTGCCAGTAGATAGAAAAAAAGACTATACAGTCTATAAAAAGACTATACTATACCTATATATAAGTCTATACAGTCACCCACCACTAGAGGGTGCACTGATGATTGCACGCATGTCTAGTCCTGTCAGCAACACGGAAATAAAACAGCTTGTAAAGGTGAAGCGTGGTTCAGTGTAATCATAGAGCATTTCTCGATGGACATTACGTTTACTGCATAAACCGTGATAGTGTGTTAAAGTACTCCCTGTATCATCCACACTGACTATCACATCAGTTCTCACCAAGAGAGCAGTTCACTCCGCCCCTTCCGCTACATATGGCAAGCCATGAGCAGTGAGTGTATAAAGTGTCAAACATTCCACACTCTGTTTTGAAGGTTGAAGAAGTGCAACATCTGGGTACTCATAGTACATTTCGTTTTGTTGCATTTTCAGTGTTAACACAGTAGTCACAATACTTACACTTCAAAATGACAAAGGATAGTGCGGACGTGTGGTGTATGGGATGCAACATATACAGTATCTTCTATACAAGTTATTAGTAATACGTTAACAGTAAAATATACAATTCACAAATTCATACTAAACAGAGCCTGAATGTTTTCACATCTCAAATAATTTCAAGTAATGTTTCTGCAATGTTGACATTTTAGAGTTTGCATTAAAACGGTTAGTAAGTCAAAAATCAAAGTTTGTGTGAATAAAGTTTTGATGCATCTTGTAGCTATTGTTTGAGTTTCAAGCTGTTCACCACTTACAGTTTATTATTGTTAATTTAATATATTAATTGATTTTCATTCAATAACATTAATGAAACGTACATGTGTGTCAGACGGACACTTTCGGGGCGTCTCATTTGATTTTTCCGGCTTCTGTGTCAAATTAAAAAGTAGTTGAAAATTGACTTTTGAGATCCATGCATTCTGTTGTGCTTCTTCATCCAGCTGTCAAAAAATGTGTCCCGTGTGACCGGCTCTCATTCTGTGGCTGCGCTGCTTGTGAGGTTTGTTGAGGCGCGCTGACTGCCCTCTACTGACGCAGCTTGTAAAAACATGAATTTACATGTACTTGAAGATTAAATGGCTCAGATGGTTGGAAAATGCAGTATGTACTTTTATTAAAGTATTTTTGTAATTTACAAATGGGTCAGGGGGCACGATTACTTGCGTTAACTTTTTGCAAGATATATTGTGCTAAAAGCCCTATGTGAAACATTTGTAGACAGATGACACTTTGGTTGATATTTTGCTGTCTAATGTATGACCTTAATGCCTTTTTAAGTGTGACAGAAGTTTCCTAATGTGTACAGATGCTTTCTGGGGCACACATTTTATATATAAACATCTTTCAAAAATCTTCACAACAAAATTTTTCACAATGTAAATGAATACAGAGACACTGAATGTTTTTAAAAAAAGCATGTTATTAGTAAATATCCAAAAGTACAAGAATTCACATACAAGAGCCTTAAAATGAGGCCTTTTTGCAAACGTCTATAACACATAATGATCCTGAGGCCAGAGTATTTTGAGGTATTCTTAACTGGATTCTACATGTGTAAATTACACTACAATAGTAAAAAAAATGCAATCTTAAGGGGAACTTTAACATATCACTGTTTCCTCAATTTTGCCTATCTATCTTTAACGTGAACAAAACATTTAGGTGGTTTTTGATTTCCAAATCTTTTTTGCAGTCCAGTCGAACAATTAACAAATATCAGACATATTTTTCTGACTATTTCAAATATTCAGGAACAATAGTGGATCACTTTGCTGTAGGTATCTGTTTTTTGTCTGTAAAATAAGACAATTTATACAACAGTATAATATGTAACTAATTGTTATTTAGTAATATAATATTTGTACATAATTGAAATGTATTTTATTTAGCATTTAAATGCAACAATCAAATGGCACAGGTCCCAGTTTTAAGCATGTTAACATTTTGCGCACAAGTCTACAGTTGTGCAAAGCAAATATGCCAAATATTATGGAGAAAACATATTTCTGAGTGGTACAACCATAAGATTTAATTTCCCTTTTTAGTGTATAAATGCTATTATAAAATTTACCATAAATACATACCTTTCAATAAACCATACAATACAGATCATGTATAAATAGGGAGCATTGTCAGCCATGTTGAAAATGGCACAGAACATGGTCTGCTGGCCTCATGTCTCAGGTGTATACACCTTTATGACTTTGGTTTTATTGAAGGACCCTTCTCACCAAATGGGTCCCTTCCTCCTTAAAGGGCTTGTATGAAGTGCCGTTTCATTTTCTCGTGAGCAACTGGTTCTCCAGAACCTCCAATCGCTTTGTCATAGCAGACAGTGAAATCAGGTTAAGGAATTAGAATTAATTATTGGTCAATACATCAGAACTGCCGTATGCATAAAGTATCCAAAATACTGTAGATTGTTACATTTTCTGAGGAGAATAGGGGTATCATTCATGTCCATATTACAAATGGTGCAAGACGAGTAACTAAGCCTAAGTTTAATGCTTACTGTACCAGTAAGGTTGGGTGTTTCTTATATTATATGTAACATATTTATATATATAATATTTTTGACAAAGGAATAGTTCACCCAAAAAGAAAAATGATTCACTAACCCTGATGTGTCTGACTGTCTTTCTTCATCGAAACACAAAATGAAGATTTTTAGAAGATCAAGCTCAGTCAGGTACTTATAATAGAAGTACATGGGTGCCAGCACTTTGATGGTCCAAAAGTCATATTTAGGCAGCATAAAAGTAATCCACATGACTCCAGTTGATCAATGAATGTATTCTGAAGTGAAAGTTTATAAAGTCGATAATTTAAACTTTAAATTGGTGCTTCCGTCCAGAGCTCTGATGAAATGTAATGTGATAAAATGATCTTGTAAGCTGCTGGCAGGAAGCACATTTTAAATGTTAATAACATTTGTGCTGACGTGGGCGTGGCCGAGCGACATCTGTGGAGAGCGAGGCCAGGAGAGAAAGTACGGTAAGGATTGACACCTGTGGGAAATCACCTCTAACAGCTGTATTGTGTTGCAGTGAGAGCTGGAGAGGGATAAAAGGGCAGTCCAGACTGCTGGAGGGGACAGAGAGAGACCCACAAAGCTGTGTGTGTGCCTGAGCACATTTGTTGCTGAAAAGCAAAACCATTTGTGTAAGCTGAAAAGTGTGTGAAATAAAGTCTCACGTTGGATTTTTTATCCGGATCCAGCGTCCTCCTTCACAAAGTGAGCAACACTTTGTGAAGGAGGACGCTGGATCCGGATAAAAAAATCTGTCACAACCATAGGCGGAAATCGCGGGGGGGTCGGGGTGGTTGGGGGGGGCAGGACCCCCCCTATCTGAGGGTTGTCCCCCCCTAAAATATCATTAAAATATGTGTATTGTAAATAATATACAAAAACAACAACAAAAACCTTGGTGTCCCCTTCAAAAATTGCTCTTGAGAATTGTTATGTTTATTGTCAACCCCAACATTTTGATGAAATTTTCGCCCCTGGTCACAACGTTTTAATTATCGATTTATTTTTTACACAAATATATAGATTTGCTTCAGAAGACATTCATTGATTGACTGGCGTCCTGTGGATTACTTTTATGTTGCTTAAATGTGATTTTTGAACCGTTAAAATGCTGGCCTGTCACAGGACGACAGGCTTTCTTTGATTAATTTAAATTAAATTAGAGCAAAATGGATGCAATGTGGCAATGTGCATCAACATCCAATTGAGAATCATCTTTTTCTGGACTCAGTAAGTGGACAAGGTATCTTTTGAGGTTTGATGAATGATGCTGAGTGAGAGATCTGAAACAAAGAGCCATTGAAGCCTGTGGTCACAGAGGTTTATGTGAGAAGCCAAACCAGAGGGGCCAGTCTGGAACACATCAGACCAACAGACAAAATGTGGAATCTCTTTTTGCACAGAGGCTTCTGTTAAACTCCTTTAGCTTCTTTGTAAAAATGCTACTACAGGCTATATAATTATGTTAAATGAATATTTGCTCACTAAATGACTTTATGACTAAAAGAACTGTATTTTTATATTCTGAAGAACATGTAAATTGTGCTTGCCCATGCAAAATCCACAGACACATTATGAGGGTGTTTTGAAGGTGATTGCTATAGGCTATTGCATTTACTAGGGTATCATGGGTGATTGCTAGCTGGTTTCTAGGGATCTCGGAGGTTGCTTACGGGCCCAAGTCAAAAGAGCCCAGTTCCACGTCTCTATGGTATTCTGGACCCTAGATATGGCTCTGGTCGCTCCTTCAATGTAAGTCTATGATATTTAGTTGCCTGTTTTATAGCTTGCCAGGTAAAATGTTTTATCAGTTCAAAAATACCCCATCTTTCCACAACAAGCCAGATGATTTTAGGTATTTTGTCTGTAACAAAAACAGGAATGAGTTATGCACCAAAGTTGAATACTTATGGAATGGTCAATGATTTAAAAAAAACCTAAACCTACATGTTAGCAAAAGAAATACTGACAGTGTTCTTGCCTTAGTAAACACAACTAATGAGCAAGAAATTGATTGGAACAGTTTAGTAACATGTACTTCAAATATTCATTGGTTAAAGGATCTTCACTGAAGATATAAAGGATATGTTTCTGGTTGAGCTGGTCCAGGGTGGATATGGTGACCTGCTGGAATTCCACAAGACTTTCACAAGTGCAGGGGTCCTTCACCTCGACCTCCCCCTGACTCTCAGCTGAAAACAATAGCAGTACATTAAGTGAGATTGATCAGTTTCAGAAATTAACTTTCCCTTTCAGGGGCAATATTTGCTATCTGGGTTTGATTGCTTTTTTTTTTTTTTTTACCTTTATGAGGCCATATGTCATATTTCATCTCAAATACTAAACAATGCATGTAATCAATTCATTAACACATTCTCAATCTGAATAATTACATTTGAAATGTTCTACATTTTTGTTACTTTCAGTGGCATTTTTGTTAAATTCTGACCCTGAAACTGATTAATCAATATTCATGGTAAAAATTCTCAAATGTATAAGATACAAATTGGCTCATCTAAATGTGGGTTAAAAAAAAAAAAAAAGAAAAAAAAAGGATTTTTGCAGGTTGTTCAGTTTATTTAATTAAAATGATCTAAAGCAACACAATTCTAGAAAATGTTGTCACGACTTGGTTTTAATGTGTTCTATCCAATTAAATTTGTAAAATATTATTTTAATTCATCCATTTGGACTAGATTACAAATTTTTGTTGCATTCATGAAACCTAAAATTTCCATTTCAAAGCATGCTTTGCATGGGACTGAATGGGTTGAACAAATGTTGAAATTAAATGTTATTTTATGCTTTTTTTTGCAAGATGATAATAGGAGGTTTGTTAGTGTTTAACACTTTAAGCTCTGAAGGTGTTTTTAAAGTTTTTCTGTTTCAGTGGCATACCCAAAATTAAAGGCTCATATCTAAAAAAAACTAAAACAAGGAGGATTAAGTACTTGTATCATGATGTATGATTATGATTATGAAACTAGCAGCCTAAGAAACTGCTGGAATTCATAAATTGAATTTTTCTTATTTGACATTATAAATCTCTGGGTGTAAATAAATTGGCTTTTGTTTTGTTCCCAATTATGTCAGCTGTGAGAAAAGTTTTGTGTTGATATGACAAAGCAATCAAAAGTTATAGCATTAAAAAAACAATTTATAGTGTCCATCTTTGACAAAAATAGGTGCTAAATGATACAATTTCGTATTTATATATATATTTCTTCAATAAAATGAAGAGTTTAGAATTACATTCTCTCAATAGTATGTCTTCTTTTGTGGTAAATGTGTCATTTTAACAATGGCAGTGGAGGTTTTTGTGTGTGCTTGGATTTGATTGTCCACCCCGTTATGCCATGATCCTCTGACCTTTATTTCAAGATATTTGGTATGGACTGATGTCACCCTTAGGAGGTGGACATCAGCAATTCAGCAAAATCATGTCAGAGGTATTTGAGGTGTGTAACTTTTCTGTTTTATTCATGTTTCCCTTTATTTTGTGATGTTAATCATGTGTCATCAAGAATTACATATCAACCCTGTTATGGAAAGATATAGGGACAATTAATATACATTTAGAATTTCAACATATTTATGTTAACAGAAATACACTAATCACTAAAAGTTTACAAATATGTTACATGGAGATCTTTAAAGACGATGCAGTGGTTAATTTTACCAATCGAATATCCACCCCGATGGAGCCCACCTCACCCAACGAACATCTGAAGTATAAAGGTCATTTAGCTCGACCTGTATAATTTGTGTAATCTTTAACTTGTCCCTTTAACAATAAAACACAAAGATACCTATAAAATGTATTTTTTTTTAAGTTTTAAAGCCGAAAAAGTCCCTGAATTGTAGTAATGACCCAAATATACTTATCAAAAACAACATTTTAGTTTACAATTGATCCTTTAAAAAATAAAATAATAAGATGATAACTGACAACTCATTCTCAGTAGATTTTTGGCTTTCCTATCCTTCTTTTTGTAAATATAGTGTGTGTTTGTACTTGACAGGCTCTAGATGGCGCTTTTGAACAGCTTACTGTGTAAGTGTGTGTACGCTGTCTAACACAAAGCACATTCATGAAATCACATTTCTATGATCTTGTTTACATCTTTCCAAGTATCTGTCTATTCTGTGTTTTGGCATGTTGTTTCAGATGCACCTGCGCAGACGTTGAGTTTGAGGTTCTCAGCAATCTGGCTCATGGCTGTGAAGTCTGCGGTGTAGAAAAAGTTTTTTTCCACGGGCTCAGAGGCGATTACTCTCAGTTCATCCTCTACGGCTTTGCCCACACCAACAGCATACATGGTGATACCTGGAACACACATAACACACGCATAGTGAAGTCTAATCAGTGGCAAAGCTCAAAAGAACATATTGGACAATTTCTACAAAAAGTGGGGAAAGTAGAGCATGAAAGTAAATTTTTAATTTTTCAACAAATGGTCAGTGAAGGGAGGTGCGTCCGTCTCATGAGGTCAAATTAAATACTATATGAGGCCGATTTACCCGGGAATTTTTTTAATGTCTGAAATTATGCCTTTTTTATTTTTAACTAGTGGCACCTAATAAAAATGCCAAAAAATACAATAATTAATTCTAGAGCAAATATTTTCCTAAAAATTGATGGCAACATATGTGGACAGCAGACAAGTTGTGAAATTTTAAATAATATCAAGCTATAGAAAGTCAGATTTTTTAAATCAAATTGTTTATGTTTGCAGGAGTGTTGGTTATTCATGTTTTTGAGACATTACAGACGTTACATTAGAAATTAGCATAAATAATTCTGATTCAAAGTAATGGCCAACATCATCCAATCATTCCCAACCATGTTAAAATAAGATTATACATTATACATTCTGAATCTATGTACCAACTGCCATTGTCTCATGTCTGCCAAACATGTTGAGTGGTCAAAACATTATCTGCAGCCTTAAACTAAACTTTTGGTCAGATTTTTGGAGTGAATACACTTAGCTGCATATAGAGCTATAGGATGCACCCTTGCTTCCAATTTAGTGAATGACTTAACCTCCAGTGTGCTGTCTATCTGTACTGGTCTCAGAACAGTTCGAAATGCACCTTGTTTCATCCTAACTCCATTTAAAGCATCTGAAAGCCAAAATGTTTAGCTTTTGGATGAACCCATTGATTCTCAATATGATAACACACAGTAAATATAGGATTTATAAGGAAAACATGCTAAAGTACACATAATAATGTGCCTGTCGGGCAATGTTTCTAAGGTGGTAAAAGACCATTTTAGAAATACATTTAATATATTATCCAAGTGTCAGCTGAGCATCAAAGATAACGCCCAGGTTCTGCACTTGAGAAGTGGAAAGCATCAGACTGTTATCAACCATTAATTTAGTATAGTCAACTTTACGAGTAGCAGCAGGTGAACCAATAAGCATAAGCTCAGTTTTGGAGCAATTCAATTTCAGAAAGGTATACGGCATCCAATTCTTATTTCTTGCAAACTCTCAGTCATAACAGTTAAAGTGCAGGTGATATCAGGGCTAGTGTTAATGTAAATTTGAGTATCATCAGCATAGCAATGATGCCCAAGGCCATATTTCTCAATAATCTGCCCAAGGGGAAGCATATAAATGCTGAACAGAGTGGGGCCCAACACTGACCCCTGGGGAACACCCTGACGTACTAGTACAGTCTCCAATTACACATTAGAGTACATTGTGTTTAGAAGTGTGGCGTTTCTGACAAATAACTAAAATTTAAAAAATGGCAAATCGGATGAAACTAGATTTAATTTAATTTTAATTTTTAATTTTAATTGATCAATTGTCACACATTTCTGCACATACATGGTGAAATTATTTATTTTTCACATATCCCAGCTAAGCTGGGGTCAGAGTGCAGGGTCAGCCATGATACGGCGCCCCTGGAGCAGATAGGTTCTATGGGCCTTGCTCAAGGGCCCAACAGTGGTGTCTTGGTGGTGTTGGGGCTTGAACCCCTGACCTTCTGGTCAGTAACCCAGAGCCTTAACCGCTGAGCCAAGATTATAGAGACTATAATCTTTTGACTCAAACAGATTTCAATGTAAAAAACGTTATTTGGTTTCATAACAAATGTAGTTTGTTTGCATTTCTCCCAAACACAAATTCCTCTGTGGTCGCCACCATGTTGTTTTGTCACATTTATCCCTTTACTGACAGCCCAGAGTGTCCTGAACTTAAATCAGTCGGTGTAGATTAATTTAATTATGCCTTGCATATAGCGAAGCCAAAATACAATATCCATGCATGTGTAAGTGGGGTCACACAATGCTAAAATTGTTGGATACTGTCGAGAAGAGAAAATTATTTTAGGTTATTGTTCTCCAAATCTTATTGTTGGGGCAAGTTGACACATGGCAGGTTCATGGACTTTTTCATTCATTAGAATTTATATTAGAGTTAAGGATAAAGTGTATCTTTTTGGTCCGGTCTCTCGTAACCTTTTTTTTAATTATTTTATCACCTTTTGCCTTCACTAAATCATTTTAAACTGTTCTGTGGTGTGACAACTGTATTATAAAAAAGTGGAAATACTCCATGTAGTCTATCAATCTAAAGCTGCATGCATATTAATTCTAAAACAATTGTGAAATGTTGTGAAATTGCTTTTGATGGAGTACAGCATGTCTCAATGCAGGACATGTCAACTTACCAAAATTATTTCACAAGTTCACTGGTTCATATAGTCCTGGAGCACATTAAAGTAAACAGATTTGGCATGCTATCCATAATGGAGGGGGTCAAGCACATGACTTTTCTATCACTGTGACTCTTATTTATGGTCCTAAATAACAATACCTGCTTCCTTGGCCTTCTTGGCCCACTCTGTGATGTCATCCTGTGAGCGTCCATCGGTAAACACCAGGCCAATACGTGGGATGTTCTTCTCAGCAGGACGTGCTCCGTTAGCCTCAGTGAAGCTGTTCTCCACCATGTGTTTGAGAGCCAGACCTGTCATGGTTCCCTTCTCCATGTATTCCACATTCATCACAGCCTTCTTGATCTCCTCTTTACTCTGGTACATACTGAGGGGGAATTCTGTCCTCACTCGGCTGGAATACTGGACAAGACCCACGCGTGTGCCCTTAGGGGAGACATCGAGTTGATCCACCACCTGGTTAACAAACTGCTTGACAAGCTCGAAATTGTTTGGGCGAACACTTTTGGAACCATCGATGAGGAGGACCAGATCGATATTAGAAGATCGACAGGCTTGGGGAAGGAGAGAGAATGAATGAACATGTATTTCAGGAGTTTGAAAAATCTCAAAAAAATGTTTTGACTAATGCTCAGCAGAGAAAGTGTGTCATTGTTTTATTAAAAGTGAAGTGTGTAATTTATGTGCTCTGGTTGTTTATTTTGGCAAATGTAGATCACCTGTATTCCATCAAGACGTTTTATTAGTATTATTAGTAGTAACCAATTATTTGTAAGGGCTACAGAGCCACAGTGTTGACACTTTTTGGGAAAGTCATCCTAAGAATCTCTTACTTATTGTCAGGTCTGAACATTAAAGGAACAGTTTACCCAAAAATAAAAAAAATCTAAAATTATTTACAAACCCTATTGTTGTTCCAAACACGCATTACTTTCTTATGTGTAGCACAAAAGATGTTTTACATATATATACCGGTCCGTCTTTTCAATTCAATGGCAGTTGAAAGCGATTCACATTAAACTTAAAAAGGACACAAAAGTAACATAAAAGTAGTCCATGAGGTTTATGCATCATATTCTAAGTCTTCTGAAAACATACAGTCAGAACACGTCAACAGTAACTAATCAATAAATTATAACAGAATTTTCTTTTTTGGGTCAACTATTCCTTTAAATTTGGATAGGAGAAAACATTTGATCGTTTAATTTTTATTGACAATGGCAAGGACAATGTGTACAGTTATGCTATGGAATTAACAACTGAAACTTGTTTGGTAGGTAAACTGCTTTAAGAGATCAGATTTAGGAATTTCCCCTAAAATTCAGGGAAATCCCAGCTGTAATAAATCTTAGTGTGAGTGAGAGTGTGCCATACTTCCGCAGGTCTTGCCATCGTCCTGTAACAGATGGCCCTCAGGACAGATACAGTGATATGATCCTGGAGTGCTCACACACTGGTATTGACAACCATGTTCGACTGTGTTACACAAGTTATCCGCTGTAGAAGACACAAAACAAGGCATGAGACACTTTAAATAAATCAATTTCTAAAGACAGAGTTTTTTACTCGGGGTGACACTTTAATTTGATACGTTTTAAGTTTTGCAGTTGAGAAACTTGCAAAAAACACATTATGAATATGAACAAATACTAACTACAGAGTTTTGCATAACATTGGCAGCAGATAGAGAGGAAGTCTGGTTATGGAATGAATGGGTCTTTTAAAACAAATGTCCAGAGTCTTTAAGGCAAGCAAAAAAAGAAATTATAAACGACACGCTTGATAGTTTTGGCCTTTCCAGCTGTTCAAGGCCAAGGTCTGTGAAGTCCATAAGGCCTGAAGAGGGGGCGCTTTCACATCCGTGTCATGATGATTTTGAATAGTCTTATTGTTTTTGAAAGGTCAAGTTAACCTTACAAAAAGTGCAGTTTGGGTAAATGAATCAAATAATGCATAACTGGAAGTTCTTGACTTTAAGGTCAACAAATCATATCTTATCTACATGTTCTAAAAGGTAAATAAAACCTTGAATGATAGTTTGAAAAGTTAATGTTTTCCACATTTCCTCTAAAAAAGCAAATACATAAACATTAGTCTCTTGTTGTTGCCATGAACAGACATTATAGGCCCCATGAAATGTGTTGACATACTTCGGACATTTGGGCAGACCATATAGAAGGATTTGTCCCATTTAAAAAAAAATAGCCAACAGGCTATTTTTCGTTACATGAACTATGATTTGTTGCAGGTGATATTAGGGAGAGGGGCAGTCTCATTCTTGAGGTAATTTAATTGGAGAAAAAAAAATTGGTGTAGTGCAATCAATATTTTTAGTCCGTCTGTCCCCCTCATACGTACACATGCAGGTCTTTCCATCCTCCTGAAGAGTGTATCCCTCATTGCAGCGACAGAAGAAGCCATTGAGCACACTAACACACTTATGATCACAACTGTGATTCCCAAACGAACAGTAGTCGATCACTACAAGACAAAATCAATGGCAATATTTAGTAAGCAAACAGTACTTAACTGCCCTTGAAAGGGAAGACTGTCTATTTAAGTGGTTTGATCATAATTCAAGCAGCTGGTAGAACAGTTGACCATAAATGACCAACTTGGGCCACCTAGAAACCATGTAATGATTGAAGAATTAAAAAACATTTTGAGAACTAAACAAATTAAGGAGTCTGTAGCATAGCCAAACACAGCATACAGGCAAGATTAGCTTTATGTTTGTGTTGTGTTGATCTCAAACAGTGATTATGTGGCCTGGTTGACTTCACTAACTTGTGCAGGTCTTCTTGTCATCATTAAGAGTGTATCCTTCCTTACAGCGGCAGTTAAAACCTTTGAGCACACTCACACACTCGTGCTCACAGCTATCATTCCCAAATGAGCAGTAGTCGATCACTAGAACAGAGGACAGCAGGAAATGTACTTAAGAAGCAGTAAGCAGTGCAAGCAATAGACCAGTTGTCCAGTATGCAGCATGCATTAAGTACACACTGACAAGCAGCGATAGCCCTGTTGAAAATATCAGCATTGCTGATCATGCTGGATGATAAACAGCATGGCTATGCTGATCTACTTGCTAGACCAGCACAAAACCAGCACTAAACAGCATAAACCAGCCTGAAATTCATTTCATACTATAAATTCATGCTTGGTCTAAGCTGGTCTCTTTTCAACATGGGCGTTGCTGTTCTTGTGTTGTGGTCTTATGTCTGTGCTGTGTACTGTCCTTCTGTTTATGTGGTTAAAATAGTAGCATGTTGACATTTAAACCAGCTGGTCCAAACTTGAAGAAATGGGGCAAAGCTACTTTATGGACCCTTTTTTACAGACTTCATTGACATATTTACACCTATTTTAGCAGCTTAAATGGAAAGTTCACCCAAAAATGAAAACTCAGTCACCATTTACTCACCCTCATGTCATTCTGTTTGTTGCATAATGTTGATTATCACAAAATAAATGTAGAAAAATCTATGTTATATTAAGGCACTTACTATGGAAATGAATGGGACCAACCTGTAAATGCTAAATTTCACGTGGGCAAGAACCAATGACACTGCAACATGACATTAGGTCACGAGACACACCAATGAGGTTTGATGTTACCACCATATTGGATTTCAGCACTCGTTATAAATTACCATAAAATACTTTATAAATTATTTGATTTAAGAGTGGATATAAACTTAAATAATGGTCTGTTCATCATACAAATTGACTGTATGCCCTCAGTAGACTGGGAATATGCTGTATGAGTCGCATGGACTACTTTATGACACTTTTGGGTGCGTTATAAAGCATTAAAGTGAATCCCTTTATTCTGCCATTGTACTGAATTTAGCCAACGGTATGTCCCGTTTCATTAAATGATTTCCTCTTGTGTTCTGCAGAAAAAAAGAAAGCTACACTAGTTTGTCATTCCAAAAGGGTTAGTAAATACTGACAGTATTTACATTTTTGGGTGAAGTATTCCAGATGTGTTTTAGGTTGGTCTGATTTAATGATCTGTATTAGTGTGTATATATACAGTAGCAGTGTGTGTGTGGAGGTTTCATATATTGCCCTCACTAACTTTTGCAGGTCTTCTTGTCATCATTAAGTGAGTATCCATCATTGCAGAGGCAGTTAAAGCCTTTAAGCATGCTTACACAATGGTGCTCGCAGCTATCATTCCCAAATGAGCAGTAGTCGATCACTGGAACAGGCAGAAAAAAGCAGATAAGCTCAAATTAGTAGTAGAGTAAGATGATCAGCCAAAGTAGTTGGCAAACAGCAACATATTTGTAAGAGGCAGATGCAGGAAAACTGTAAAAACGTCTCTACAGCGATTTGATCATTTGTTTTTTGTGTGTGTGTGTGTGTGTGGGGTATAGCACGCACTAACTGACGTTCACTCAGGTGATTAAAGTCAACATGAAACACATTCGCAACTGTTTTGTTTGTGCTCCTGAATTCTGCAGTATTTCTGAGTGAAACAGGATATTTAATGAGAAATATATTTAGGGCGGTACTTTACTTCATCCATCAGGAATTTATTAGATGGTGAAAAGTGGGCGTTATATACTGGAACAAAGGGCTTGCTGTCAGGAAAGTCATTACAGAGACAGAGCAAGTTATTAGATTTTGAATGAAAAGCTACATAGACATAGATATTTCTTTCTTTGGAATAATGTGCACAATAAGATGAGTAAAGTGTATTAAGAAAGTAAATCGGGTCAGATTAGATTTCATGTTGACTTTAAGTATATGCATTCTGTGTATAAGTAGGTTTATGTGTGCAATTTGATTATGTGGCCTTCACTAAGGGTCTTCATGTCATTGTTGCGTGAGTATCCATTGTTACATTGGCAGTAAACGCCTTTCAGGACACTAATGCACTCGTGCTCACAGCTATCATTCCCAAATGAGGAGTAGTCAATCACGAAATATAGATTAGATTTATTTTAATTTGAGTTGCAGAATATTGTAAATATTAGATATAAGATTATTTTTGCTTTCCATTTGAGTGCAAATTTTCAAATCCTTCCAAATTTTTCTCAAATGTCTACCACAAATATGTCAGAGAACTTGTTTTGGGCCATCAAGATGACTACATGAGTCTACTATTAAATGGCAAGATGGTGTATCAATCCTGAAGGAGGCATATCGATTTTTTTGTCCTCAATAAACATGGGGGGTGGGGGGGGTTATTCTATGAACATCAACACATGGATGGTTTTCACAGTTGCACACCATTTCAGTGTTTACAACAACATCTCCCGCTAAGCACGTTACAATGCATTCCTTCCCCCAAAATCAATGGGGAATTCCGGGATGGCAGACGCCTCGAAATAGGTCCCCTTGGAGCTATGGGGCACTTGGCTTCAGCCCGTGTATGCCTATGCGTTAATGTGCCCATGACCATCTTAGCAATGGATGGCCCAAATATTGATGGTAAACAACTGAGAAAAAAGCAGGGAAATCAATTTCTAAGGTCAATAAAGTGATTGTCAGATAAGCAATGTTGGGCCTTCACTAACTTGTGCAGGTCTTCTTGTCATCGTTGAGCGAGTATCCATCATTACATTGGCAGTAAAAGCCTTTCAGGACACTCACACACTCGTGCTCACAGCTGTCATTCCCAAATGAGCAGTAGTCGATCACTAAATATAGATTAGATGTATTAGAAATTGAGTATAATATCAAATAGGGTAAACATTTCTCTTAAATATAAATATTGTAGTTTCAAAATGTTCTCAATTGTAAACAATGAACATGACAGAGAACTTGTTTTGCTCAATCACATCCTTTATTATGGCAAATGATTTGTTGGGAGTTCTATCTCATTATTCAAACTATAAAAGTCTACATGCAACTAAATTGCACGTTTAGTAAGATGGTGTGGCTGAACATGATGGAAGCTTAGTGTGTTTTGACCACAATCAGCATAGAAAAATGTACAACAAATCCCGGAAGAACCATGGGAAGAGTTGTAACAGGACTGCATAAGCATGGTGAGTTGAACTTTTGTGCTTTAAGTGCTTTGAGAAAGAACAGAGCAGCGGTGGCAGGAGGAACAGGAAGGAGATTGAATTAGAACCATGACCCCTATGGGGTCCAAAATTGTTGCCGTTCAAATTAAAAACACTCTGCTACTGTTTAAAATGTCCTGACCAGCTTAGCAAAGGATGTCCCAAATATTGAAAGTAAACAATTGAGAAAATTTGCTGCAGAATTGAAATTCATACGTGAATGTATGAATTGATAGTGAGATGAAGGATGTTGGGCCTTCACTAACTTGTGCAGGTCTTTTTGTCATTGTTGAGCGAGTATCCATCATTACATTGGCAGTAAAAGCCTTTGAGGACACTCAAACACTCGTGCTCACAACTATCATTCCCAAATGAGCAGTAGTCGATCACTAAAAATGGATTATATGTATTAGAATTTGAGTTGCAGAATATTGTAAATATATAATTAATCTCAGATATAAGATAACTTTTGCTTTCCATTTGGGTGCAAATTTCCAAATTCTTCTCAAACGTCTACCACAATTGTGTTGAGGAACTTGATTTGGGCCATCACATGCTCTTATTGAAGCCCTCAAGATGACTACAAAAGTCTACTACTGAATGGCAAGATGGTGTATCAAAACCTGAAGGAGGCATATAGTCTTTTTTGGCCCCAATTAACATAGGAAAAGCAGAGGTTTTGAGTAGAGGTTTCCACTAACCAGTAACCCTGAGGAACATCTGTTGGTATTTAAATTAGAAACACTCCATCTCTTTTTTTGAAAAGCCCTTAACATCTTAGCAATGGATGGTCCAAATATTGATGGTAAACATTTGAGAAAAATAGCAGGAAAATTGATTGTTAAGGAATTCCTTTAAATAAGTCAATAAAGTGATTGTCGGATAAACAATGTTGGGCCTTCACTAACTTGTGCAGGTCTTCTTGTCATCGTTGAGCGAGTATCCATCATTACACTGGCAGTAAAAGCCTTTGAGGACACTCACACACTCATGCTCACAGCTGTCATTCCCAAATGAGCAGTAGTCGATCACTAAATATAGATTAGATGTATTAGAAATGTTTTGAAATTTCAGACTTTGACATGTTGTGCAGAATATGGTAAATTTTCCATTAGATCCATCTCAGATATAACATTACTGTACTTTTGAATAGTGTTTAGGGGCTTTAGCTTCCATTCTTTCAAATGTTTCTCAATGGTCTACGATGATGAAAAATTTGTCATCATGTGCCTTCAATTTGGAAAACATATCTTATTTTTCTGCCCAAAGGTCTACATACTACTAAATGACATTTTCACACAATTAAGAGAATGAATCCAAGGAAGTGTGTCAATACCTCTAGGAGGCATAGAGAAAAAAAACGATATTCCAAATACTGATATTTATCAAATGAGAAAAATAGCAGGGAAATTGAATTTGCAAGGAATTCCGAACAAAATTTGGCCTATCACTAACTTGTGCAGGTCTTCATGTCATCGTTGAGTGAGTATCCATCGTTACAGCGGCAGTAAAAGCCGTTGAGAACGCTAACGCACTCGTGCTGACAGCTATCATTCCCAAATGAGCAGTAGTCGATCACTGGAACAGGTAGAAAATAGAAGCTTTTGGCAAAGCAGGAACAGCAAACCACATCAAACCAATATACCAGCTGTGTTTATTTTGTTTCATAATAGTTAAATAGTTAAATAGCTAAAATGATGAATCTTGCGCTTATTACTGTTTGGCCATGTACACTCCAAAAACATGTACTACAAAGTGACAACGGCATTTAAATGTGGGAGTGAAACACGCATATTGTTGCATGTTTACGCAATAGAGTTGTCACTCTTGAAATGTTGTTGAGACATTTTTTACCAAAAAGTAATTTCAGCAACTGGTTGTGTTGGGTAGAGTACTTCTGAAATGTAATCTGGTACTGATTACACAAATGAAATTGCTATCAGTCACATAATCTTTTATATTACACTTTCAGGCTAATTTAATCTGATTATTTTAGATTACCTTTGGATTAACTATTACATGTTAATGTTTCTTTGAAAGTCAATACTCAATATGTAATTATATAATGTTTTAAAAAGTAACCGTAATATGTATAATTTAGTAATCCAGTAACTGGTAATATATTATCGTCTGTGAATTTTAGAAAACTGTCATAGAGGCCATATTTTGTATGTATGTGCACACTATGCTGCATTAATATAAATACGGTTGTCACTTCCTAAATGTTTCAGGAGTAAATTCGGTTGTTGAACGTAGTTGTTCGTAAATTAACACAAATATCAAACTTGTACGTTTTTTGCAAACACTAGAATTATAGTGCAAAATAGAGAATTCTAGAATCTATGCAGACTGTGAATCAGTTTGTTTTTGTACTTTCTTCCAACTAAGTGGGCTGAGCACTGGCTTAATAGATAAACCAGCTGCTCACAAAAGGAAATGGATAGACAGGTTGTGATGATGTGCTCTGTTGCAACATAAGGCCATGCGCCAAGCTGTACTACATTACTTTCTCTTTGCATTAGAGACTGTGCCATGTGTTGGAAAAATGTTAGTTAAGAAAATCGACTGTGCCTAACATGTAATTATGGGCTTGTTAAGTTGTGGTCTCTAAATAAACTTGTGAGTTCTCCATATGTGAGTGTATGTGTGTGTGTTTTTGTGTTCGTGTCCCTCACTAACTTGTGCACGTCGTCTCATCCTCGTTGAGTGTGTATCCTTCACGACATTGGCAATAAAAGCTTTGAAGCACACTCACACACTCATGCTCACAGCTATCATTCCCAAATGAGCAGTAGTCGATCACTGGAACAGGCAGACAAAGGTGTGAGACATTGGTGATGAGAAAAATGGGAAATTCATTGCTGTTGTTTATGTTTGCATTTGGATGTGCCAGCACAGAGCTAAAATGCAAACATCAAAGAAATGTCAATTTCTTATTTCTAATTGTTCTGTATCAAGAGGGTACCACGTGTTTGGAATGGAATACTAACATACTGCCTACTGCAAAGTATACACTGTATACTGCATGCTAGTTTTAAAAAATAGTGATAAAGTATGCAGTATGCAACAATAAATATTTCAAAATGTAGTATGTATCTGCATTAGGTTATTCCAGCTCAGAGCCAATGTGCAATCAAGCGTTTTATAAAAATATACAGTACATGGCATGATAATAAAGTTTGTACATTGTATGCTATATTTCAAAAATATTGTAATAGTGCACAGTATGCAACAATATACATTTTAAAATGTAGTACACTAGTTCAAATGGGATATTCCAGCACAGAACTATATCAACCATTCCAATCAATCTTTTTCAATAAAAAAACATAGCATCCTACACATTAAATGTTGTATACTGCATGCTATTTTTCACAAATAGTGAAATATATGTATAACATTTATTGGTGCATAATACTAAATTCGGCTATTCCAGCACAAATTTAATGTGCAATCAGCCTTTTTCTATAAATTATACATGGCATTCCATAGGGTAAATGTGGTATACTGCATGCCATTTAAAAAAAATAGCAAAACAGTATGCATTATGCAATAATACATGTTTTAAAATGTTGCATGCTACTATATTTAGCTATTTCAACACAGTGTTAATGTACAATCAACCTTTTCCTATATAATACACATAACATAAAACAGTAAATGTTGTACACTGCACACTTCATTTATCCAAAATACTTAAATACTATGCAGTATATAACAATAAATGTTTTAGTATGCTGCTAATTTGGCTAATCCAGCTCCGAGCTAATATGCAATCATCGTTTTTCTATAAATATACATATTATATTATGCAGTAAATGTTGCGCACTACATGCTAGTTTGCTAAAATAGTATCTAGATAGTATGCAGTATGCAACAATAACTGTTTAAAACTGTAGTATGCTGCATTGTTGTCATGCAACCCTATGTTGCATGCTTACATCAGCAAGAGGTTTCTAAATATCTTCTCAGAAATAAATACGTTTTGTATTTCTAATTCAAATGTTGTGTAAAAAATATCCTAACTTTAGGTAGTTAGATCAAAAATAAAGGTTGTGTCTGATAATGCTTTTGGAAAATTTGGAATTCTGGAGAATGTACACAGAATTCATACTGCATACTAGGACGAGTATTATTGCTGTATGCCATTCCAAACATCCCATGTGTCTCGGTAGAGGATACCTCAAGTCTTCAAATGTTTTTATATATACCAAGTATAAAATCCATCTAAAATATTATAAGTGTTGTGCAGGGAGAAATAATTGTGGCCCAGTTGCCCTCACTAACTTGTACAAGTCTTCAGGTCATCATTGAGTGTGTATCCTTCGTTACAACGGCAGTTAAAGCCATTGAGCACACTCAGACACTCATGCTCACAGCTATCATTCCCAAATGAGCAGTAGTCGATCACTGGAACAGGCAGAGAACAGTGAGAGAAGCTTTGCAATATGAGCATTATGTTGAACAGTGAATATACTAATAAATGTAAGTATACTATGTATTAAGGTACAAATAGCAGGTGTACTGTATATTGACTGTACAGTGCTATCTGTCTATGTTAGGAATGAAGCAGACTGCTTACTGTGCAGTATAGAATGTATATTGCACACTTTGGTAAATGTAGTAAGTAATCTAGTAAGCATTTTCCATGAAGACAACTTGCATACTGTGCACAATATACAGTTGGTAGTTTACTATTCCGAACATAACCTTTGTTTGCATGCCCTTTGAGTAGATTAATATACTGTACAACGTGCCTTGGTTTGCAAGCACTTCACATTGCATGTTTACATGCTTAAGTGTATGAAAGCACACTTTAAAAAAATGCACATTGAAATGTTTTTACACAATGTATGAAACTACATTACTATGTGGGAAATAGTGAATTAAGTTACAGTATAAACATACACACTGGAGACCAATGAAAAATTTACTATAAATATAATATAATTATTAAGTATTAAATGTGAAACAATATATTTTTCATTAGTGGTCCCAGACTTTTGGATGTGTGTGTTGTGTGTGTGTGTGTGTGTGTGTGTGTGTGTGTGTGTGTGTGTGTGTGTGTGTGTGTGTGTGTGTGTGTGTGTGTGTGTGTGTGTGTGTGTGTGTGTGTATCTGAACAATTTCAAATGCTACTCCAAAGATCATTTTGTTGCATCACTAACTTGTGCAGGTCCTCTTGTCCTCGTTGAGTGTGTATCCCTTGTTACAGTCACATGTGAAGGATCCGGGTGAAGCGATACAGAGCTGCTCACAGTCATGCTTCCCTTCTGCGCATAAATCAATGACTGCAAGAAGCAAACACACACATGTTTAACTCCTGTGGAATAATAATCATGCCATGCTAATATAATCACTAGTTTGTAAGAGTACTCACATTTGCATGTCTTGCCATCCTCGTTCAGTTGGTATCCAGGCAGACACAGACACTGGTAGGAGCCAGGCGAGCTCTCACAGATGTGATCACAACCATGATCTGATTCTAGACACAAGTCCATCCCTGCGAAATCCAATGCAAACATCAATATTGTGAATCACAAAGCAAGAAAAGATAATGGCACAAAGCATGAAAAGTCTTTATGTTCATGAGATACACAATTACCACAAAGCTTGTCTTGGAATTGAAGCCCAAACTGATGAATAAGGTCAAAGCTCTCCACTAGGAACACGTGATCTTCAAATGGTGGAGATGCCATTGCTCTGAGTGATGTCATATCGGCCCTGGCGACACCAATGGCATAGATCTCAATACCAGACTCTCTCGCAGCCGCCGCCACTTCGGCCACACGGTCTTGCGGACGACCGTCGGTCACAATAACAGCCACATGTGGAACTTTAGGACGGGCGCCTTCCTCGGCGGAGAAGGCTACGTTCATGGCATAACGGATGGCGAGGCCGGTCATTGTGCCCTGGGCCAATGGAATGATCTCATTGATGGCTTTCACCATCTGCGCTGGCTTGCTGAAGGCTTTGAGGGAGAACACGTTCTGGACTTGGCTGGAATATTGGACCACACCAACTCTTGTATCCTCCAGGCTAATGTCCAGCTCATGGATGATGTTGATCATGAACTTGCGCATCGTCTCGAACTCATGCGGACGAACGCTGCGGGAGCTGTCGATGATGAAGACTAGGTCGACTGGGCCAGATTTACACTTTGGCTCAGCTAGAAAGTGTAGGAGAATGAAATTAACAGCACACATAAAGACATTACTGCCTCAGGGGTTATAAGGAAATTACATGGTTTCTCCAGTATGCAATTTCACATAAAAAAAATCTTATGAAAAACTTGTGGATGTTTCCCTATATAAAGAAATCCAAAGAAATCCAATAATAAAGGTGGATGAACAAAAAATATTTGTACCAATAAAAACATGCATCAAAGTCGGCACAATGTGTCCCTATATAATGAAAACATAAATCCACATTCAGGCACTCATGTGGAATTTCAAAATTAAAAATAATGTGAGGGGTTTATATATATATATACAATGCACCAATACCAATACAGTGTGTATTCATTACACAGGGAAACATATTTTTTTTCATGCAATTACCCTTATTCGGAGCACCTGCGGCATTTTTTGTGCTCTTGCATATTATAATTATTTATTTCTTTATTTTTTTACAAAAATGTTTTCTTAATCAGTGCTTTTCGGCCTTGTTTTCCAGGAGAAATTTACTTGAGAAGCAAATTTGTGAAATATTTATAGTAGTTAATATATAATGTATTTATCTATTATGTTTAATATTTATTTTATTACATCATAGACTTAAGTAAAAATATATAAACATCCTTAAAAGCAAGATACATTGTCTCAAGATAAATGTATTCAAATTCTGATATAAATTGGTGTTTTTAGAGAAATATACCAAAATTAGTTAAAAAAAAAAACTATTGGCCAATGGGTCAAGAAATCAAATTCTTTATTTTTTAAATTTTAAATTTTATTTGCTTCTGTCATTGGTAAATAGTTTTTTTTCTTTTCTTGTTTTATGCATAATCTATGCTGAATTTTGTTAGATTTCTCTGAAAATGTGATATTTTGGGTTTTAAAGGGGTCATGACATGGGTTTTTTTTATTGTATTATTATGTTCCCTTAGGTGCAATTATAGTATTAATATATTTTTTTTAAGAAAAACTTTTAAAATCTAGTGATTTATGACCTTTTCCCACCCTGTTTCTCATCCTCTGATTCAAACAGTCTGTTTCGAGGCGTTTTCCATTTAAGACTTCAGTGTTAACGCCCACTGTTATGATTGGCTAACGTCAGTGCCTATGTATCAATTATTGACGGCCCCAGCCAGAACAATATGCAAGTAAACTAAGTAAAAACACTGTGATTATTCATAATGAATGAAATTGCGCTTTAAAAAGTAGTTTAAAGTTTAAAATAGATTACTTACAGTTTGCGTCGTCGTTGTTCCCAGAATAGTCGGCACGGACTTATCTTTGAGCAACAGTTTTCTGGCAAAGCCAGCATCATATTGAGATTTGTTCTCAAAACAGTCATCCTTAAAATGACTGGGACGTCCATAAAAAATAAACTGCATCCATTTTTCCCTGACGTCTGGATCTTTCGGCAGCTTATTCAGAGGTTTTGTTTGACCACAGCCAGGAACAGCACATCTGTGTGGCATCGTAATTTTCCTGTGCACAAGTAGTCTCTGTCAGAGCTCGCTGTCCATCGACTGAACACTTGTGAGGCGACGGCGATACTGAAATGAGCGTAGTTGTCTTGCGCTTAAAGCGTAGTTATCTTGTGCTGGAGACGGTCATATGCAAACGCTGGTACGTCACTTCTAACCGACACGTCACTTCTAACCATGAATCCAGAACGAGCTGTATTTTGAGCTTGATTAAATAAATGATTCGTTTAGAATGGGGAGGACGTCTTAAAATATTAAACTTGCAGGACGTTTTAATGATACAAAGACCTCTTATATGCCAAAAGATCAAGGCAAATTTGGTTTCTCATGTCATGACCCCTTTAAGGAAATGTATCTTATTTTAAGAATGTTAAGATATTGTTATTGCAAGACAAGACAAAAAAGAAAATGAATGGCAAATTTTTTATTGATTTTTTTTGGTGATTTTCTCCCCAATTTGGAATGCCCAATACCCAATGCAGTCTAAGTCCTCGTGGTGGCGTAGTGACTCGCCTCAATCCGGGTGGCGGAGAACGAATCTCAGTTTCCCCGCATCTGAGACCATCAATCCGTGGATTTTATAACGCAATGTTATAAATGCATTGTTCCTCTATTGGCACCTTGTTTTCTTGATTTAAGCATAACCCTCACTAAATTTCGATAGTTTATTGTTTAAAACAAGAAAGAAAATATATATTTTTTCAATTCAAATGGAAAACAAGTTTATTTATTTTTAAACTCATTAGAAAATGTTGTTGTTGTTTGTTAAGCATAATCCTTACTACATTTTGTTAGATTTCTCTGAAAAGTAAACATAATATCTTTTGGTTCTCAAGAAAATGTATCTTGTTTCAAGGTGATTTAGGTCTTTTTCCTTAGAAAATAATTGTCAAACAATTTTTAAGGTTAAACATAAACCTCAATACATTTAGTTAGATTTATGCTTAAAAAATAAAAAATATATATATTTGCAAATGGGGAAAAATAAACTTAATTCTAAATATATTCTATGAATGTAAACCTTATATCTTGCATAATTTTCTTCTCATGTAGATTTCTTGTTTTAGGAATGTTTCAATATGTTTACCAAAAAACAAGAAAAAAATTCTGAACAAGAAAACAATTTTTATACAGGGCTGATTAAGTAATGTACATGGAACAAATGGAACATTAAAGTGTTCACAAAAACATAAAGCAAGTTCAAAATCTCACACAAATCAAAATTTGGCAGATATGATTACAGTTGGTTGTATCACTCATCTTACATTTTTAATAAAACAATATCATCTAACAAATTGTAAAACTGATCTATTATAGTCATCTGTTCTCAATAAGAACAACAAAATTGTTTTACCACTAAGTGGTTAAGGTATAATATGACAAATGCTGAGGTAGTGTCTACAGCTGCTACTGTCAAAATGGATTTATTAATATTATGATGGCGGTTTAACCAACCTGATTTTGGCCTTCCTTCCGTTGCAGCCATTATGGCTATTAGCACGCCAACGTACACCAACACACGTGTCATGTTTCGTCAAGCAAGGCCAAAACTCACCGCCAAAATCACACTTGGCTGTAGGAGGAGAAGAGAAAGAAAATGAAATTGCAGGTGAAGGGAATTCCTTGCTTAAATGTCAACAGGGTCATTCCAATTATACTGTACATTTTCACGTCCTCATCATGTATGTCTTAAAATATTGGCTAAAATATTAAACTTTCAGTTGTTAAAGATGGAAATCATATCAGTTAGCTTCCTTACAAATATTTCACTAGGTTGCTTTAAGTCGATGTTGCCATTTAGCCATGTCTAACTAGCTTAACATGAAAAATGGTCAATATCTGCATTTTTACTCATAATTTTTGGAGGGAAAACAAAAAAACAAACTAATATCAGTATGTATTAGCAATGGATTTGATACATTTGGTGATGTTTTGTTGTATAAGTTGGTTTATCTTACTTTAAAACATTCCATCCTGTTAGATAAACTTACTGAAATCGTTATATTATGAACATTTCAAAAGAAGAATATCAAATTAAGTTTACACCCTCATGTAAGGAAACTCTCCATCCCTCACTTAGCATTGGCTAACTTTAACATCCTTTTAGAAATAATAAAGTTTAAGTGTCTGAACTTGACCAGAGCACATTTCTGAATGTCTGGGAAACACATTTATAGGGATACTTCCTTAAATCACAAGTTCAGGCAATCACAAATACAAGCATATTCATTTTTAAAGTTACAGAGCCTAAATTGTATTGCTTAACAGGAATGACCCAACTATCCATTCTAGTCATAGCTTGCCATAAAACAGTGTCACCAAACAGATGGTCAACAGCAGTCGCTCTAAATAGAGGCCGTTAACATGGAACAGTGAATAGACTTTAGGGCACCATCACATCATCACAGGCTCTTAGTTCAAACACTGTGTGAAGTAATTGCTGGAAAATAACAACGTCTGGGAAACTGGTGTTGTACATGGCATGGTATCATTCACTTTGACTTTCACAAAGAGGGTTGTCTCTCCAACGGCCTGATAAGGATTATTATTATCAGTTGAACTGCATCAGTGTTGTGTGTCATGGTTTGGCACAAATGTTGCTGTCTTTAAGCCCAGCAGATAAAAAGATAGACAGGTTAGTGCTGTGTTGCATTTTGATCTGCTATTTATCAAACAGGAAATAAATGTTTCTGCCAAACGTTCCACTAACATGAAATCGACTGCATTCTTGCTAAGTTACTAACAAGCTGCATTTTTGCATCAATTCAAATGGGCCTGTTGCACTAGTGTTGTGAAATGCCTGAGCAGCCTAGCAGCCGAGACATGAGTTCTAGTCCCACGGAAACTAGGAAGTTCACATAATCAGTTCATATGATGACAAGCATTTAGCATTTTCGCTCTAAATCTAAATTTTTACTCCACTGACGGTTAGGTTTAGGGTTTGGGTTAGGGCAGGGGTGTCCAAATTCCTGGGCCATTGGTGTGCACTCCAACTGCTCCGATGCAGCCTGCGAGAGACTTTAGCAAATGAACAGAATTAGGCCCTCTATGGAGAAATTATATGTAATTCATATTCTGGGCCCTAGATGTAGCTATCACATGTAGCCGCTAATCACAGCGTATCATCTCCGCTTGTGCATTCTGTGTCATCACCAGCTTCATCCACGGGCAGATTTCAACAGGAGTTTGGAATACTCTTTATTTTCAGAGACGAAGCGCCCCGCAGAAAGAATGATGCATTTATTAAAGGATTGACATCAGGTTAGATATTTTACTCATGCACTTGTTCTTGTTAAAATGTCCTGATCCCTCACATCATACATCTGAGTAGAGCTGCTGTTGTGTGAGCGGCTGAACAGAGTTTATTGAGCGCACAGAGACGCGCAAACCGAGCATACTTTCCAGAGCATCCTCTGTAGCACTGGGAAGTGTACTGTAATGAAATGGTTTGTTCTGATATTTTGTTGAAACCAAAAAAAAAATTTCACAGGCTTCCAGCGCAATTTGAGCGAGGAAGAACTGTAGAAGAGAGCGCTTAATACACTTGCCCATCTGTGCCTGATACCAAAACTTGATTTCATTGCATCCTATCAATTTAAATGACTAAAACTGAAGTTTACATAATCCATTTGAGTTGAGACTACATTAACACTTTTTGGGGGGTTAATGTAGCATTGATGAAACTAGACACGGGATTTGTTATAATGTATTAAAATGTTAAATGTTGTGTTATTTTATGAGTTTTTGTGCAAGGGGGATACTTGTTAGTGTTTAATGTTTTATTATTTTGAGATTTCGAAGAGTTTCTGTATGTTGGAATTTTGGGGTTCCCGTTAAGGTGAAGAATGGAGTTTGAGCTAATGGACAGGTAGCTGTCGCACATTAAATTAATTGCTCGCTTCATTGAGCAAATGCTGTGCTAACCATAGCATAGTTACTATACTACTCTCTGTAGTGCTTCTAACCAGGGGTGTGTTTCCCAAAAGCATCGTTAGACAACTATGATCTCAAGTTCCATTGTTACAACATAGTTCAACGATTTGGTTTTTCCTGAAACATGGTTCTGACAAACATTCACAACGCAACGTTGTGTGGTTGGAACTACAGCTCTTTACCTGTGGATAGATGCATAGTTCCTTGTTAGGTTGCTGTGTGGACATTATTTCTCTTCTATATATTTTATTCTATATATATTGTATTTTTCATTCTGTCAACACTTTATATATTCGTTCTGAAAATGATTTATTCTAGGGTTTTGCAGTTAAAACAGTTTCTGTTTTAATATTTGCAGAATGTATTACTCCAATCCCTGAGAAATGTCATTAATGACAGCTCAATCAATGTGGTTTGAACGATGGATGTGTGACATATTTATTACGGTTTGAGGAAACAGTCCTGACTGGCTAGTTCATTTCTACAATGATGCATCGTACTATGGTGGTTACACAGTAAGTTAAAGGAATAGTTCATCCAAAAAAAAAAATTCTCTCATTATTCACTTTCCCTGATGCCATTCAAGATGTGTATGACTGTCTATCTTCAGCAGAACACAAATTAAGATTTTTAGAATAAGATAGAGCTCTGTAAGGTCCTTATAATGCAAGCACACGGGTGCCAGCACTTTGATGGTCCAAAAGACACATTTAGATGGAATAAAAGTAATCCATGCGACTCCAGTTGATCATTGAATGTCTTCTGAAGTGAATCGAAGGTTTGTGTAAAAAAACAAGTCAATAACTAAAGCATTTTGAACTTTAAATCCAGGGCTCTGATGCTGTTTGAAATGGCCGAACTCTCGCGTGACGTTCGCTCTTCTGTTGTAAATAAGCGTCGCTTCAGAATTCTCGTGTGAACTCGCAAACTCGGTTACGTCATGATTTTTAAAAGTTCATAACGTTTTAATTATTGATTTATTTTTCACATAAACATATCGATTTGCTTCAGAAGACATTTATTGACCGACTGGAGTGGATTACTTTTACTTTTGACACCTAAATGACGGTCTTGTGCTGGCACCCATATACTTGCATTATAAGGACCTTACAGAGATCTATCTTTTTCTAAAAATCTTCATTTGTGTTCTGCTGAAGAAAGACAGTCATCCACATCTGGGATGTCATCAGGGTAAGTGAATAATGAGAGAATTGTCATTTTTGGGTGAACTATTCCTTAAAGTAGTTGTACGGGACATGCACCCCAGCATGTATTTAGCATGTTAACATTCTCTTACACTAGTAAGAAGAAATAAATTAGATGAATTTGAGTTATACTGACACGTCTAATTTTGTTATGTTTATGCAATTCAACTAGGTTCTTTCTACACAAAGTGTTTGTGTAGATGTTACATGGTAAATTTAAGTTAAGAAAACTCATTTCAAACATGTGGAATCATGGTCCATGACTGAATTAAATTCAGCCAAAGAGCTATTTCCCGTCATTGCATATTTAAAAGTATATGTTATATACTCAAATACGACAGAAGGGAATTTTCAGTGAATAGAAGACATAAATGTCTGTCTGTTCCTCACACAAAACTATTGTAGGACTTTAGAAGACTGGGAATATAGCACACGAGTCATATGGACTGCTTTTATAGTGCTTTAATGGTCATTTTTGCAGCTCAACAGCATCCAGCCCCATTCTCATTCATTGTATGGAAAAGAGCTGCTCCAAAATTCTGATGAACTTATCTTTTGTTATTCCACAGAAGAAAGCAAGTCATATAGGTGACAATGTTGACAGAATTATAATCTTTGCTTGAAACAAACAATTTTAAGACAGAGAAAAACAGATGTTGAGAGTGCAAGCTTTTGAAAGTAAGCTATCCATTCACTTGTATCCCCATACACCCTACAGATTGAAAAAGACGGTCATTCTCGTTTGAAGTGACCTCACTGACCTGTGGGAGTTTGTGGTTTTGATAAAGAATCTGCACATAACTGTCGGTTTGAGCAGCATCCAGGTTAAGAGCAGGCATCAGTCCCTGGTGTCTAACTAATACAATGAACCCCTCTGTGTGTGTACATTCGTCTGTGAGTGCGGTGGCCCTTAACTCAGCTTTGATTTTTTTTCTGCACTGTATGGTCACATACACACATATACACACATCGTATAGGCAGACAGCCAATAAATTCAGAAGATTAAACTGGTTATTCAATGCTTACAGAGAGCATGGCACTATTACTGGCTTTTGAATGGTGGCCTTTAAGTTCTCAACATAATGGATCATGTGTTGCAGGCATACAGCATAAATAGGGTTTCTTTTTTTGGGGGGAGGGGGGATTTTCTCCCCTTTTTCTCCCCAGATTGGAAAGCCCAATTCCCAATGCACTCTAAGTTCTGTGGTGTAGTGGTGTAGTGATTCAATCTGGGTGGCGGAGGACAAATCTCAGTTGCCTCCGCATCTGAGACCATCAATCCGCACATCTTATCATGTGACTTGTTCAGCACATTTCCGCGGAGACATAGCGCATGTGGAGGCTTCACGCTATTCCCCGTGGCATCAATGCACAACTCACCACGCACCCCACCGAGAACTAACCACATTATAGTGACCACAAGGAGGTTACTCCATGTGTCTCTACCCTCCCTAGCAACAGGGCCAATTTGGTTGCTTAGGAGACCTGGCTGGAGTCACTCAGCATGCCCTGGATACAAACTCATGACTCCAGGGGTGGTAGTCAGCGTCTTTACTCAAGGGGCTACCCAGGCCCAGATAAATAGGGTTTTTAATCTAATCCATTTGTATTTACTGATATTCTTCGTCTCTGTACAGATATTGTTTCCATAATCGAATGTACCGTATACATTAATGGAATTTATGGAATACCAACAAGGACCATGAAGCCCCTCATAAGGAAGTTTGCTGATTTAATAAACACAAGCCAAATCAACATCTGAGTCAAATGTTCCAAGCACTCATTTCTATTTGGACTTTACGCCTAATTCTATGCGGCTTTGCGTCAGGAACGACTTGCAGCGTGTAGGGAGGCATGAGAATTTGGCACCTGGGTACAGGTGACTATCTTTAAAAACAAATATGCATATGGTTTTACAAATACTGCTATGAGGCTGATAACAGCTATTGGAACAGGAGGTGAAGAGACGGTCTTACAACAGAGTCATGTTGCGAAAAGAGACAAGAAGATAAAACGAGGTGGAATGAGCTCTAGAGGACTGTGTGGTACTGTAAAGGACTTTTTGAAGATTTCAAAGCAGCTGGTGTACATTTGAGAAAAAATGCAGGAGCAAATGAAAGAAGACAGAGAAACAGGTGAGTGAGTGTTGTTTGGTAACAATGGTGGGCATTCTATATTCTGGGGTGCATCTCATGAAATCAGGTCACATTTAACTAAAATAAAATAATAAAAAATATTTTATAATGAAAATGGAGCCTGTTGTAGGACATTAAGGTTTTTTAGCATTGTGATCATTTTCATGACAATTAGGCAAATGTTACCCCCCAAATTCTCATTACTGTAATACAATAAAACTCTCGTTCTCATTACTGTAAATATATTTTATTTAAAATATTTTGTAACTCTTTTGATTCTCGTTAGTGTAGTACAGTATTTTTAACGGTATTACAATATATATATATATATATATATATATAGAGTAATACCGTTAAAAATACTATAATAAAGCAAAATAAGTTGACACCATTATAAAGTTAAATAAATAAATAAATTATATATATATATATAATTATATATATATATAAAATAAATATAATTTATTTATTTATTTAACTTTATAATGGTGTCAACTTATTTTGCCTTATTACATTATCTCACAAAACTTTTTATTCTATTACTGTAAAATTACTGTTTTTACAGATTTTTTCTTTTTTTAAATCAGCATAAATGGCAGAACAGCAAATGCTACCATGATTTATTAGCAATTTAAACCAAAAAAATTTTTTTGGTAATTTTAGGAATATAATATATTCGTATATTTTAATTTTTTAATACATATAATGCATTTTAACTGCATTACATATACTGTATCAGAACATTTAGCCGAAAAAGGGAAAGGCTGAAGCCAATGCTTATTATACCTTCCCTATTCACCTTAAAAGTATACAATCTTGTGATCTTATTTTATTATCCGCATTTACAATCCTTTTAACAATACATAAATTAATGAGCAAGGTGACTATTTAATAGTACCTTTACACAGAATAGGGAAGGTATAATAAGCATTAGCTTCAGCCTTTCCCTTTTTCACCAAAATATTCTGATAATGTTTTCTGTCTGGACAATTTGAGTTGTATGAGTGCCAAAAATAAATTAATAAAAAAAAAAAAAAGGCAGTTCAACAAATACTAATATGATTTATTAACAAATTTAACATTAAATTGTAATTTCATTAAAAACAATGAGATATTTTGGCATTTCAAAAGTTGTCATAAAAACAAATAATGAAATGAAATCTTAATGGTCCAAAAAATAGACTTAATTTTATTTATTTTATTTGATGTTAAAATAATACGTTCTCATAATAATGCATTTATAATACATGAAATAAATGTATACTGTATTACATATACAGTATTATATTTTTTTACTGTATTACAGTAAAAATGACTGTAATAGGATGTTTACATTTACATTAGCATAAGTTAAAGTCAGTACAACAAATACTAATATGATGTATTAACAAATTTAACATTGACAGTAATTGCATTACAGTAATAAGAATGAGATATTTTGACATTACAAAGGTTTACTTAGTTGTCATAAAATAATGTAAATAATATAAATAAATAATAATGAGAAAAATATAAATGGTCCTAAAATCAGGCTTCATTTACTTTAAGAAAACGTAATTGTTTTTGATTTCATAGTGAAATATTACCACATCCTTTTTGGAAGATTCACCCTCTAAGCTTTAGAAATGTGAACATTTTGGAAAAAGTGTAGAGATCAACAATGTACAATAATGATCGAACGTGTGAGAGAAAGAATAAATAAAGAAATAGTAAATTTGAGACAGTACCCAAGAGAGGATACCCAAAAGTGATAATGATAATTCTAAATAGCATATGGAAGAGGGAAGGTATAAACGTATGAGATAGATGGTGTAAGAACGACGAGGAACCTAAATCAAGCAAAACATAGCCTCCTGTCAAACACCACCACCATGGAGAGAGAAATGGTGAGAGGAACCCCAGTGTGCTGTGTATATCTTTAGAAGACTGTTAAAGCATCCCACATCCATCTAGCCTAGGGATCTCCATAGGGTAGCAGTGTAAACATTTCTCTCAGCTTGACACGGGGCACAGACAGACCAAAAGAAAAACCCCCCTGTGAGTGAGTTACAGTGAAGACAAGAGTATTAGAGGAGGAGGGCGTATGGAGGAAAATGACAAGCTTGGTTTCTTTGGCACGGGCTTGACTGACAGCTGCTGAGCAGAGTTAGATTAAGTAACAGCAGCTTCTTGCTAAAGTCAGATTGAAAGCAGATGTGACGCTTTGCTACTAATAGCAGTTCTGCCTCCAGCCAACCACTGTACACCTAAAGCATGTAACAATGGCTGTGTTTTAAAATCTAGGGAGCAGCCTACCTAGACAGCAATGTATGATGCCCAAGAATGCTGTCTAGATAGGCAAGTTGTTAATCTAGGTATTCAGTCAATTCAGCTCTTTTTCAGACTTACACCATGGCTGTGTTTGGAACAGAATACTTGCATACTTGCATACTGCACGGTATGCACCGTGTACTCATTCTGCACCTTTAAAAAATCAGAAAAGTTAAACAATATAAAATATGCCATATAAAATAATACGAACGTGTTCAAATCAACGCGGTCCCACGCCTGCACTATTGATTACAATTTGAGCATCGCGTCTTGTTTTGTCACGTCCCTCGCTCGTGCAGATGTGATGTCTGAAGCACTGGAATTCTTAGGGGCTGTTCACACCAAACAAGTTTTTGCACAAAAAGAAAATATAGAAATAAAATAAGAAAGCAAGATACAAATATTTTATCTCTCCATGCCAGCCGCTTGTCACTGACCAATCAGAGCTGAATTTATTCACAACCAATCAAATTACATTTTACTTTTATGTAATCACAAAATGGAGAAGAATATACTCGCGGTTGCTGAATTTCTTGAGCTATATAACGTTACTTTTGGGATTTTGAATATTCATTTGTAGCCCTCCCATTTTAATGATTGATGTGATGTTATTTATACTATATCAATTTGGCAATAGAAATTTAAAGTAATGCAGTCTTTTTCCCCGTCATTAAAAAATGCGGAATTCATCAAATGTGGAGACAGATGGCAAGACGCCATCAATAATTACAATTACATTGTTTAACCTTGATATTATAATTTTACATTAAAGTAAAAATTGCTTATTACAATATTTATAGTTATAACACCTTTTATGAAAAAATAAGAGCCATTTGATTTAAGTGCAATCACTTACATGAAAACGAATACAATATAGTAATAGACGCAGTAATTGAGCCGAAGCAGGAGTTGGCATTATTACACTTCTAATGGCACGTTTCGCACCGCTTCTAGTGTGAATGGAAAACGAGAGGCGGCAAGATCCAACCCGATCCGATCTCATGAAAATTCGTACATAATTTACGAGTTGGCTATCTCGTATGGTCTTGCACGTTGTTGTTCGCATAAACTCGTACGACTTCCCAGATGTCTAATGCGAAAGATTGATTTCCGCGCACTGTGTGTTAAGGACATACTTATTAACATTATGCCCTTACCCAAATCCCTTATCTTGAAACTTAACCAATCAGTAGAGTGTGTAAACAGGATATGAGCTGTTGTGTGTGTGACAGAAGCAAGTAATTGTCGCATATTTGATGGAAACGATGTTTAGCCGCCACTGGCTGTAGTGAAAGTCGTAGGGATTCAAAGGAGTGCAGTCCCACGATATCATACGAATTAACCAAATTTAGAAAAGTGGTATGAATCCTGACAATTTCGCCATGAGAGTGTGTTGCCAAGATAGCAAGGAAAGCATGCCGCCCACTGCATCCAGTGTAAAACCGCCTTCATGCTGAAAAAAGAGCGGGAAACGGTGCAATGCTCAAAAACGTATGTTTGCATAGGAAAACAATTATAAACTTACAGATGGATGCAAAAACGTGTACGGTATAAACGGCCCCTTATAACAGTCTACTACAGGTAGAAGAGGAAGCAACTGGAAGGGAGCAAGTCTGTAGACAGCAATAAAAGCTAATATTTAATGAAGGTTTGGCATTTTTACAAAGACTTGAGAAAGGCCTGTAAACTGAAGGAGCAATTTTCCATATAAGAATGCTTGTATAGGGTGCCTGCCACATCAAACGCATTTGGAAACGTAATAGTAAAGACAGGAATTAAGATTGTTTTTACAATATTTGAGTAGGCAAATTATGATGCCGTGATTTTGACATTTAAATGAAATGTAATTTACAGTATTTTCTTTTTTACATTTTAAAATTGCCGAAATAGCTAGGCTATAGCCTATCCTGAGGGGAATAATGGAAAGAAATGGCGCGAAAATAATGCTGCTCACACGCAAAATATCTGACCAAAGCTGATAACATCCGAAGTTAAGGCAGTAGAAGTTATATATATATATAAAAAACATATATATATAGCCTATTTGTAACTTGGTCAAAATCAAGAAAGCATATATCTCTTTTATTTTTAAGATAAGTCTAATTATTCTTGTGATTATTTTATTTATTTATTTGCTAAATAGGGTCCGTTATTTGTATGTTGAAAACTCCAACAATTTCTGTTGTCTTGTTGCATTTCCAACTCAGTAAAACAATTCAATATCAAGTAACTTTTTATTTCTTAATTCTCCAGGGTTGCCCATTGTGGACTCAGACGCGTCTCACCTGTACACACCAGACACGAGCTTCACTCACCTCACAACAGTCACGCGCTTACCGGGATGGGACAGGTAAAAATCTCTTCTGCGGAATTTGACAATGGTATCCGGCCCTAACCTATTTGCAAAAAAATAAAAATGTCCCGCTAATGGTTCAATAAATCTTAAAACGAATGAACCAGTTCCTTCAGGCGAGTAGTAACTGCTCTTATACAGGGATAGAGTGAATAGTCTAGACATTGGGCAGGTATTACATTTAGGAAGCACGTTTAAAATGTAGAGCCCACCCCCGTCCAAAATTGGAAGAGCAGGCAGGGTTTCTTTGGGGGGTTACAGTACAGAAGAGAGAACATTAACGCTTTCTTTCTGTGAGCCCACAGAAATTTCTTGCGGTTTAGCATGCACAAACACTTGTTAGAGATATTTAATGTTTTAAATACATTATAATTTTATATAATGCACACGAACTTGTTTTATTCAACATCAAGCCTTTAAGTTCATATAAATATGTAATATATAAATATCTATTTCAATAATAGAAAGTGTATATTCTGAGGATATGTAACTGGCCACCATTTCTTCTGTGTTTTTCAGGTTACAGGTTGAAAGTGCAAATATTTAATCCATGTAGCTTTTCGATTATAATGATGTCATAAGAACTGCATGCATTATAATTATGCAAGAGTTAGCAATTGTTGTTTATAATAACTTCAGATGATGCATGCCACAATGCAAAGCACTGTCTGCAACCCATTAGCAGTGTTTAAAATATTTTAAACAGTGCACAATTATTAAAAAAGTGTAAAATATTAGTCAAGTTTCACCTCCATCCTAATGTGCTCTACATATAGGGTAATAACATCCTTACTGCTCTTTGACCCCTGCATCCTCCTGGGAATACCACAATAAAAACCAAGGCAGATGTACTGAAACATCATAAGCCTGGGGAATTATGTGAGATTTCACTTAAAGTACTTTACTCTGTCAGCAAAAACCACATTCAGATCCTTAAGGTCCTAATCAAAGGAATTAGAATTCCCAGAGAACTGCATTGCACTATATATTTGGACAACATATCTCAAAAATAAAAAAGGGGGGTGTTCACCATTTTTATCTTTGATTTTAAAACATAATGGATCAAAAATAATTAATAAAAAGTGAATCATAAGATTTAATAGAATCAAACAATTCCACTCAACATTCCCCTCCTTGCAACTGGCATCAATATTGCAATCATGAAAAATATATTCAGTTGGGATACATTTTCCAAGAGTGTAAACGCTTTCTTCTTTTTCGAAACAGGCTCCTGCACAATGCAAAAGGACACATCTTTTTAATATTTCTTTAGTTATACAAAACAATGTTTATCTTTATAAATGGTGGAATTAATTTTTCTAGAAGAATAATTTAGATGTTGAAAGTTATTTCATGTCTTAAAGTAAATGTCACTGTCTACACTGTCAAACCACCCATGACATGACTGATATTTGATTCAGTAAACAGTATACAACTATTATTTGTTACTCATATCCATTCCTGAATCAGCAAAATGCAGTAGGACTACCACCAAATTCCATTTCAAGTAATGTCTGTCCAATCTGTGGCCATCTTTGGAATGCTGCAGGCCAGCTACTTGAATTGGTAAAGACCAAAATCTCCAAAAATATTGATCAAGATTACGATAAAAGAACATATTTCTAATCAGCAGTTAAACCTGTCAAAAATGGTCTCATAAATTGTGCTTCTTTAGCCCAGATCACACTTAAAAACCCTATTTTTCAGGCTGGTTCAACTAATGCACATGCACATTCTTGAATTGACTAGGCGATGCATGCATCTGAAAGCTGATTGGCTCTTTTACCTGTGAGGCAGGACATTCTTTTCTACATCCGCCATATTGGGAGTTCCAATTTCTTCCATTCATTTAATAGAAGTGGTCCATCTTGGGCTAAACAGTCACTGCCACCACAGACAAGGGCTGTCAAAAAAAGCTGTTTATGCCTCCACTGTCTAAAGATATATCAATATATAAATTACATTGCAAATAGAAAGGAACTGTTTCATTATAGGACATTGGAAAAATTCATTATTCGTTTATTTAAATGGGTAAATTGACTTTGAATGCATTTTTATTTACAAATGATTTGCGATTTGGAGTATTTTAGTGATGCTAAATGCTTAAAATAAATACTTTTCTATATTGTAAGTATAGGGAGGAACAAAATTGCTCTCTGTTGCCAAGAGTAACCAGAGATTCCTTGAGGCCTGACCAGTCAGTGATCATCTTGCATGCCAAAGTTGCTCAGAAGTCCTACGGCAATGAAAAAAGGTGAGAACGATTTAAACAATTTAAACGACTTATGCAGCCCTGATCCACTTTCACAATTCCATTTTCGAATCTACCCTTTAATATTAAGATAAAGGCATGCCCAAGACATCACAACCTCTCTATTCAAATAAGTATTGAACACAGTCTTTCTTTTGGCCATCTGAAATGGCCAATCCAAGTGTTTAATCAAGATTTGAAGTAAGTGAACACTTTCAGAAATCCTGGATATTCCCAGCAAAAATGAACATAAATACATTATACTAGAAAATCTAAAACAAGCTTAAGGTAGCTGTGGAGCATGACATTTATTTCTAGCTTTTCCAAGCTGGTCATTAGCTGGTTCACAATGGTTTAGGTGGTCGACCAGCTTTTAGACTATCAACAGGACAAGGGCCTGTTGGTTTACCAGCTTAAGCCCAAAGTATACATTCACAGGTGGTTTGACACATGACAGCTATTAGATACCAAACTATTTCTCTTCAGGAGTTTAGACCCATAAAGATGTCTTAATAGTCCTTCAGACTCCCCAGTTGTTCACCGGTGATTACGTCATCTTCTTGAATTCTTCGCAAAAGCAACGGCCCAATGGCAAAAGTTGCCAAAACTGAGGTTTACTTTGGGCTTTATTGAGATGGTGTTGTAAGCCAGTTGGTGAAACATTGCAGAACGTTTGTTCCTGGTCCAAGGTGGTCTCCTAGATCTAACCTGCTTTATCAGGGTCTACCAGGTCAATAGCTGCCCTGATAGCTAGTGGTTTAGCTACCTAAACCAATTAGTAAAGCTAAAAACTAGAAAATAACTACCATGTTTAAAGTTTTCACTTTAAGCTAGTTTTAGCTGGATTTTCCATCTGGCCAGTTTGGTATGGAGTTCCATTATCACTCATCAAATCATTTTATAAGCAGAATCTGTTGTCTTTTTGTGTGCATTCTCAGGTTTTTCTGTCCGCCTCCTTGTGTGTATCTCAGTGGGCATGGATGGAAACTCAGACAGGAGCAACTTAAAGGTCAGTGACCTGTGAGAGACTATTGTCATTCTTACCAAAGTGTGAAAGTAAACAGTCATAGGTAACATATGAAGAGCTTGTAAGGGATGCATTTTTCAAATTTTTTTTTATCCAGCATCAGGTGTTGGTGAGTCCAGTTGTCGTCTGTTTGGGTACATGGGTCTGGACAGCTCCACTGATCCGCAGACAGACAGTTTCAAGCTGAGCTTTGAGGAGCAAACAGACAAGAAGGTGAGATATTGCCAAAGTACATTGATCAAAGAAAAGAGGGCCTGACAGGTTTATGAGTGAACATGACTGCTGTGTGTGCAGATAGACCTGAAAAGGGACTATTATGTTTACTCTACCTGGATTACAACCAGGTTTACATAAGGATGACAGTTGGGAGAACATGACGAATATGGACTTTAACTGTTTTTCCCTTCCTACCAATAAAAAGAAAAGAAAAACCCCACATGAGATCACTTTAATACCTCATTTTGTTCTCCATGACAACAGTAAGATTAAATGTCAAATTCCAACAATTTGTTACTATTATTATTTCTCTTAAAGGGGTCATATAATGGTACATGCACTTTTTCAAGTTGATTGTACTGAAATGTGTGTTGGCTGTGCCTGTACACAACCATCCTATTATGATAAAAATCCATCCAGTGTTTTTGTTTTAATCTCCTTATATATTTTCCCCTGCCTCAAATCGAGCCGTTCGACCGTGTGACTTCACACGGTCGGACGCCCCTCCCAGGATTGTTGATTGACAGCAGTGTTTCAACACAGACCCGCCCTCGCTCGTGAGCGAGCTGTCAATCATAGTCCTTCATCATTGTTGATACACTGGAGCAGAATGGCGCCTATAAGCGATTGTGGTGTTCTGTTCTTCGGTGTAATAACGAACACAGCAGTCATTTTGATGTTCCTAAATCTGAACCGCTGAAGACGCAGTGGCTGAGTTTTGTTTACGATGGGAATATTCCCCACGAGCAACGTCAATGCGTTCATGTTTGCGCGAATCATTTTTCACCAGACTGCTTTATAAACGAGGGTCAGTATAAAGCTGGTTTTGCTAAGAAGCTGCTGCTGAAAAAGATTCGGTACCAACTATTTATATTCCCTCTGCACCTCCAGAAGAAGTAAGTGTAACGTTTTATTAACCTTTATATTAATCTTTGCAAATCGCTAACCCTAACGGAGGGGCGGGGTGACCAAAGCTCATTATCATTTAAAGTCATATGCACTGAAACGGCGTGCTGAAAACAGAGCTGTTTCTGAGCAGGTAAAATTAGTGTTTTCTTAAAATACTAATGAGAATTTTTAATAAAAGTATATTACAAAGTTTTCATTTAGACCCTAAAGATTCATATTAACATGTACAAAAATGGCATTATATGACCCCTTGAACCCTTATGTTGTGTTCCATTTTGACCCAGACAGCTTAAGTATTTTTACTTAATACAATTGGAATAAAATTCCTTGACTTTGTTCACATATGGTATCTGAAAACAAAAAAGCTTTTCACCATTTTCTTTACATTTTATTTCACTTTGTTACACCTGATGCGTGCTTCCGGTCAAAAATTACCGGCCATTGGAAATAAATGGATTAGACTGCAAAATACAGAAATATAAAAAAACTAAACAGCTCTCATTTGTCAGCAAATTAAAAAGCATTATTTAAGAATTTGTAGGATCAGCTCTATTGTAAAGTCCAGATTCTAAGCTTTAAAAACACACCTTTTATTTCAAATTCTAAGCTTTAAAAACACAATTTTATTTAGATCAAGCAAGTGGTTATGAATTTTTTACATTATTATTATTGTTTAAAACAAATCTGCAGGGAGTGCTCCCTACTAGCCCAGTAAAAGCTCAAGAATATATATCCATCCATCCATCCATCCATCGTCAACCGCTTATCCTGTGTACAGGGTCGCGGAGGGCTGGAGCCTATCCCAGCTAACAGTGGGCGAAAGGCGGGGGACACCCTGGACAGAACGCCAGTCCATCGCAGGGCCACACATAGACAGACATACACTCACACTCACCTCCACATCCACACCTAGGGCAATTTTTTTGGAGACACCAATTAACCTAGCCTGCATGTCTTTTGGATGGTGGGAGGAAGCCGGAGTAACCGGAGAGAACCCACGCAGACACAGGGAGAACATGCAAACTCCACACAGAAAGGCCGGGGCAACCAGGGTTTAAGAATATATATATAATTTATTTTATTTTATTGTACATAATTACTAAAATTAAGTTGACAAAAGATCTAATCTTACTGGGCCAGTAAGTTTTGACTGTGAACACAAAAGGTGTTCGCACAAACAAACACAACACAAGGGTTAAGGAATTTGTTTGTTCCTTTATTTGTTTCTTTCAGATGTTTGCTTGCGCTAAGACCTTGTACATCTCAGATACGGACAAACGAAAGCATTTCCGGCTGCTGCTCCACCTGTTTCACAGCGGTGGACAAGAAATTGGCACGTTTCAAAGCAGACTCATTAAAGTCATCTCTAAACCATCACAGAAGAGGCAGTCCATGAAAAATGCTGACTGTGAGTCTTTGTGTAATTTTGAATGTCTGCACTCATAAAGAGGTCATTTGACCTTAGTAAGGGGAGAGATATCATAATAAATTTCATGCAAATGTAAACAGAGCTGTGAGGGATAGACCTACAGTACATTCAATATGTTGTATGAAAGACTTCATGGAATCAATATTTGGGGTGTTTTGTGGCTTTTTGTCTATATGATTTAGTTTTGAGGTCATCTATATGTTAGTGTATTCCTAAAAGTTTAAATAATCAACTTTTCATTGGTTACTAAAAATTGGATGAGCCAATCGATATACCCAATTTCCTGTTTCAATAGAAAATAAGTCAACAGAGGAAAAAGAACTGCACTTCTCAAGCAATTTCAGTAGGTCTTTAAGGTCTTAGGGTCACGTCTGCTTTTCAAAACCCATGTTTTTTGACCAATGGAAATTTTCTTGAAAGACGTACAGTAATTTCAATGCTTTCTTGACTAAACAATAAAGGTACTCAACAGTACAACCCACTTAATGGACTGTGCATCTATACATTTATGTCAAATTAAACACATGCTCTCTACCCTAACTAAGGGCCATAACATAAAAGGTTTAACCGGTATAGAAACCGAGCTCTTGTATGTTTGTGTTGCCATGTTTGCATGTATTTAAGTATTTAAAGAAGGGTCGAGCGCCTAAATGGTGTCACCCAGCAGCCATTACCACAGGAGTCAGACATTTGATCTCTAACCTTTTGATCCTAAAGCACACACTGAGAGGGCAACTTCTGTTGACATTGACCATTAGATCCACACAGAGATCCTAAAGGGGAAGAAAGAGGAGCTGTAACTGTTTGACATCTGAGAGCCACAGTCAAATGACGTCGAATTTCTCACTAACTTGTGGAAGCAAGAGATAATGAGGCAAAGTTCTAGAAAAAGAAGAGGATGGTTTTAGTCACAGTATAACAGCCATTTGTGTTTACTGTCTTCTTGTTTGTCTGAATATGTATACAAACAAACATGCAAAGATGTCAGATGCTTAAATTATTAGTGGTGTTTCTTTTGTCCTTTTATTTGACATAGTTTGCTTCCCTAATGTTTTTGTAAAAGTTCTGTTGCTCCTTTGGATTCTCTTGCATGTTTCTAAAAAGTGTGTTTGTTTTGCAGTGTGTATTTCCTCTGGCTCAAAAGTGTCATTGTTTAACCGCTTACGGTCACAGACGGTCAGTACGCGTTACCTGTCGGTGGAAGATGGCGCATTTGTTGCCAGCGCAAGACAATGGACATCCTTCACTGTCACTTTAGGTTTGAAATACATCTCACTCTTTCCCTCTTTATCATACACTCACACCCTCATACAAATAACTCAACCTAAAAAAATGATCTTTGAAGAGAAGAAATTCTTAAAGTGTTGACAGACAGACAGATAGAGAGGTAGATAGACAGACAGACATAGATGATAGAAGATAGACAGACACACACACACACACACACACACACACACACACACACACACACACACACACACACACACACACACACACAAGACAGAATGAAAGACAGATAAACAGACAGACAAGCAGATTATTTTTATTATTAATTAATTTGCCAAATTAATTATCTTACCAAATAAATCATGGTCTTTAATGCACTGCTAAGATTAACAATGCAATATTCAGTTAAAATTAACTTCTAACTGAAAAAAATCAACCACACTTATGACACAGGGGAAACCCCTTTTGCTGTAGTTAGAGTTAAGTAGTTGGATTAACCTGGGTTCCCCAATGTATATCCAAACCCCAAAGTTACAGCTAGGGTCAGACCCCAGTGTAGGATCCACATCACTCAGCTGCATTGACTCTACAATGAACTGGTTACCACAGTAGCTAAATAAATACAAGAGACCCATACAAGTCTGAAGACAACAGGCCAAATAGTGTTCACACTCCATCTTGGACGTCTAGTGCAAATAAATACTCACAAACGCTTTTAGCCATGTTTCATGCAGCACCACATTTGAGAGAAAAACGTGTCAACAATCCCGAGTACTTACGTCGGCATTTCCCCCCAAAAACTAGAAATTCTACAAGGTCCTATTGTAAATGTCTGCAACATGTGTTCCACAGCTGGTATAAATGGATGATAAATGGGTTTACCCACAGTGCCCAAGGCCATATCCTGGGAAGTGTGAGAAGGGTATTCAAGGGGTAAAAGTCTATTTTTCTGTCTCAACGCCTACAGTTCCAGTGCCTAATATTAGCTCTGTTGTCTTTTTAGTGGAGGAGATGCAGGCTGATCTCAGTGAATACACTGTGCGTGACAGCTACCTTTGTTACGGCTGTGTGGTTCAGCTGGTATGCACTGATACAGGAGTTGCATTGCCACCAATGGTATGTAGATACACCAATTCAGATGTTTCTATTACAGAAAGTTTATAAAGCACTTTTAAAAAGAAAAAGAAATACCACAGAATTACATAGTGACTCTGGATATATCTAGAAACCAAAATATCTAGGAGACCTAGGAGTGCTCTTTTGACTTGGGTCAAAACCTCAGAGACGTGGGTTCTGGCATTGCATGCAAAAAAAGTGTAAAACTTAAACATAATAGTGTTTTGATAGAATCGGCATGCTCTGTGTATTTTTTTTAAACTACATTTTATTCACTTATGTTACTAAAGCCTATTCAGTGGCAAATTTCCATTCTAGTGGTGTTTTTTGGAAGTCAATGTGCTACCAACCTGCGTCACAATTTGCTGATAAAGCACTTAATTAAAATGCAAAGGAGCGATGTTTAAATACCACATGTAGCAGACTAGCAAACATACACTTATAGAATAGACCTTCACAATGTTGTTTTAGTTGTTTGAAATTGCTGACTAGTTTAATTTGGTTTTAAAATTTGTGTTTTCCTTTTAAAGACCATAATGCACAAGGATTTTTGATAGTTCTGCTGTTCTGTCTTGGAGGAGGGCGAAACAGTCAGGCGTATTGTGCTGAACAAACAGGCACTGTGGGGGGCCAGTTGTATGAAACCAGGTGCAGAGCTGCATGATGGAAGGGCAATGAATAACTGTTTTCTTTTTTTTAATGGCTATTTTTGGTATGTCTACGCATACCAGATTTCTCAAACAAAGAGAACAAAAAAAAAAATTCTAGGTCTAGTTAATACATCAGATCTGAAAATCAAATGGAGCACAACAGTAGGGTTCCAGAAGTAAAATCAAATTAAACTTAATTTATAAAGCACTTTCAGCACCACAAGAGTGGACAAAAGTGCTGTACAGAGATAGACATTTACAACATTACAAGAAAAAGGACATAGATTAAAACAATTATCACAATAATTACCATTAACAATGTTAAAATACACTTGCAATTTACAATTTACATTTATTCATGATATCTATACAAACTCATACTCGTTTGAACATAATTTCCAATGCACATTACTGTTTAACAAATATATGTGCATGTACTATTCATCTTATCCTTTAACTCTGTGTCTTGCTGATGTATTACTGTATGTACTGGAAGATTCTGTTCAGAGGCCAAATTTTTGGCATGCATGAGCACACCTGGGCAATAACAATGTGATATCCAATGGTTTCAGATGGTTATACCATGGTACTGTGATATACAACTACCATATTTATATACCATTCTCCATTTAGATGGTGCTCAAAGTACTCAAAGAATACCATAATATCAAGGTACTTCGCTAGCTGATTGCCATTTTCATATACGGTTGTAACCTGGTGATAATGTCCAAAAAACACGGTAATGCCATGGTATGTGTTTTCGTCTTGGCAAGTGTTTTGATACTCTTTTGGTTTGGAAAATAGCTTTACCTGCAGTAATCATTAACAAGCTGTATATGTGTTGAACTGAATAAAGACCTTCATCATCACTGGCAAACGACAGGATATATTTGCAGGTTTGGTTTTCATTAACTGTAGATAACTATCCTCTGCAACCAGCGTTCTCTTTGTTTTCCTTGTTTAGAAGTATTACCATGTTGGTCAGTCGGTCCAAATAATTTAGCAGCGCACGCATGAGCATATTAAGTCAATTAGATTTAATCACTTCGCTATATAGTGTGAACCAACTCAAAAGAGCAGTTCATTTGTGAATCGGACATCTTTAATTCTAATTCAAAACTGATGACAATAAATGCAGGTACACAGCATGATGTACATTTACATTTACATTTACATTTATGCATTTGGCAGATGCTTTTATCCAAAGTGACTTACAGTGGTTCTTACAGTGATGTAGTGGTTTAGCTTTTGTCAACAGTACCTTATGAATAAAATAGCTTCACTACTGAATAGCTACTCGATTTAAAACTAGCGAAGCAACCACCTCGCTACTGAGAAACGCAGTTAAAGCTAATAGCTTCGCTATATGTAGTTGGTTACTGTAGCTCTTTAATGATGCTAACAAAGAAAGGGTCAGCTCTCTGAAAAGCTGTACATAATTCTGGTTTGTCTGCTCGTAGGTAATACGTAAAGTGAATAAGCAGCATGCATGTCTTGACGTGGATGAGCCCGTTTCTCAACTTCATAAATGTGCGTTCCAGCTCAAAGACAGCAACCACATGTACCTCTGCCTCTCCAGTGAAAAAATCATACAGTACCAGGTTAACAAAGGCACCCTCTATTCAGAATATATAGATGAAGATGCTGCTGAGCAAATAAAGTCTCAGCATCTATTTCTCTCTGTCTAGGCATCTCCATGCCCTAAAGAGGGTGATAAAGTTTTGTTGAATGATGGCTCATGCTGGACTATCATTGGAACAGAGGTGGTGGAGTACACCTTTAGTGAGACTCTGACCTGTCAGCCAACCATCATCAGCCCTGCACCTGTTATCAATGGACTAGAGGTAAGAATCTAGAAGCCAACATAATGAGACCATTGAAGGGAATCATTTCTGATAAATAAACTGCTATTACAATTTTCCATGGGTTAGAGTCCACTGAGTTTCAGTGGTTTGAACAATTCAACGTTTTAAGTAAATTCTGGAGAAGTTTTCATGGAGTTATGTAGTGTCTACAATGAAACTGCAATTATTTTTTATTCTATTAGTGCTAATTTAAGATCATTCAGATTGTTTATGAGTTATAGGTTTTTATGTAGTCCAAGTTACAAGTTATGAATCCTTAATGGGCGTTCACACATAAAATGACTTCAAGATATGAGCGACAGCGACCAATGGCAAATGTTCTGCCACTTGACACAAGTAGGAATGCATATTAGACATCATCAATCTAATTGTTGTAGTTTGAACACCCTTTTTTATTTGTTTGTATTTTAGTACCTAAAAAAGTATCAAGTGTTCATTTTTGGTTTATGGTTTTGTGATTTAGCTGAACGGCGGAGGACATGTGGCCATGTTGGAGCTTCATGGAGAGAACTTCAGCCCTCATTTGAAGGTCTGGTTTGGCAACATGGAAGCTGAGACCATGTTCAGGTTAGTATTTAGCATAACTAACATCCATGTACTTTTCCTTCCAGTTATGAGAAAGCTACTTTGAACTGATACTGTGGCTTCCCATGCTATAAGCTCATAATTTAAAATATTTAACCCACAAGCTACCCATTTGAAAAAGTAGCTACACCTCAAGCTAACTAGATCCTAAAAGTACACTGAAGCTAATTAAGAGGGTAATAGCTTTTTTTTTTTTTTAATATAGGCCTATAACTGTCAGATTATATAATTTATTATTGATTTTCTTTATCATATTTACACAAAAAATTGAAAAAAATAAAAATGAAAAAGCATAGTTAAAAACTGCAGTACTTAAAGTCAACATGAAACAGAATTTGCAACTCATTTTACTTCTGTAACATATTTCCAGGTGAAACAGAATATGCAACGATAAAAAAATAAAATTTAGGGTGGGACTTAATCCATCGGGTATTGATCAGATCTTACCTTTATTTAAATTAAATTTGAGTACACAGTTTTTCTTCTTTTCATGCTAGCCCAACTCTATTAAGTTGACTCACTCTAGATGAGTTACTATAGAATACGACGAGCTTTGTAAATGAGCTGTTTAAAAGCTTCTCTCTTCGGTTTATGACTTCCTCCCCTTATAAACCACAGGAGGCCCTGTGTAACTCAAGATTAGGTAATGAAACTAGACTTCATAGTGCTGCTTTCCCAAATGCACAGGACAACAAGCACAAGTGTCTCAAAGAGGGATCTGAAGAATATCTTGGCTATAAAGAAAAATATATTTTGTTTTAGATAACTGAACAACTAAAGTATCATAGCAAATTGTACAAGGATTCTTGTAAAAATAATATTTTTTCTTTTGGCTGTTAATACAGTCTAGTGAGCAATGGTACCCAAGTTAAAAGCAAACCTTTTGCACCCACCTTTTGTCCTTTGGGTCATTTTTGACCCATGTTGAAAATCATTCGAAACGCATACATTTTTGATTAGTATACAGTGGTACTAAAGACCCCCCCTTAACAAAAATCTGCTTTATTGTTGTCAAAGTGTATAATGATAAGGGTTCAAAAATATAGATATACTATATATATTGAATATTCATAGAGTAACATCATTTTTAAAGAATGTTTTAACAATAAAAAGTTTAAAAACGTCGGCAAACATTGGACAAGAATCTGTCAATTTACATTTATTACAATCACTTTTGGCATTTAATAATTTCTCATTTATTCTGCTTGAAAATCAACAGTGTACATTTTAGAGTTACAGTACATGCCTCTTTCACAAATGTTTGAGAAGTAGCAATTTGTGAGAAAGATTCAGTACCCAGTGAAGCTGGTGGGGAAGCTAGAGAGAAGTATGAGGCTAGGGGATAAATTTGAAGAACAATTGAAATATTTTAGGTCAAATTTGATTCATAAATGTACAAAAAACTATTTAAAGTCGTAAAACATCTATAAATCAAAAGGTGAAAGGTCACAACTGGTTATTCCCATATGGATCAAAATTGACCCATTAGGACAATGGAAGGAACACTTTGTTTTAAATAGTTATTTATCTTAAACACTTACATACATATTTTATTTTATTTATATTTTTGTATGTTTTGATGGTCTTGACAAAGTCACAATGTTTCATTCCAGTACCAAATTCTATGCGGAAAGAAGTGGTTCATGTTTCTTCTAAAATCCTCCTCTAATTTTAAGGTAGCTAAAGCACACAAGAGGCCATGCGTGGCAGTAAGTTTTCCACAGGTAATGGGCGTGGCTAAGCACAATGCAAAGCAGGCTACATAAACCCTACCTAAACACTACAACCTAAACACTGCAACAATCACAGTTTAATGGTCATTATGCAAAAATAATTGACCACAGAATGCTAAGATTGACCAATCAGAATCAAGTATTCCAGAGAGCCAAGTAATAATAGTTATTGGTCACTACAGTGACTGCATTTCCAGTGCAAGACACAGAACCAAGTTTTTATGCATACTGAACTAAACATGCATGATTTCCTGTGCAATCATTTTAGTTAATTGTGAGCACCTTGCCAAGGCTCCAGGGATGCCATGGTGTGACATTCCTCTCTCAGCAGGCTTGACTTAAATGATGGTCTCTCTTAGGTCCTTGTAGGGATTTTCTTAGGGCTGTAGTGAAGCATCAGATAACAGGAAGGTCAATGGGTGATCTGCAACGGGGATGACTGCAACTCAGTTAGGTGCAACTTCCTACATCTTAAGTTACAAGATGTAAACATTTAAGATTAATTATTGAGTGTTTATTTAATAACAGCATGAAATTGTAACCATAGTAAAGTCCTAAACACTACACAACTGCTGGAGCTATTTAGTGAATTTACCATCTGTGTAATTTCTATCAGAAATATAAATTAAACACCAGTTTGCTAGATGCTGGCACATATTGCTCAGTGTGACTTTCTTAATGAAGGAAGTTATGTTTTGTCTTTCCCAAACTATAACCCTACAAACACACTGTCCTTCTCAACAAATAGTACTTTGTGTATACCTTCCCCATATTATTAGTAGTTCTCTTATTTCTTTTTTTTTGTTTGTTTTGTATTTGCTTTAATCATAAATTCTAAATTTCCAGCTACAACACTGGAAGTGTGTTGCTATTACACACTAATGGCAGACCTTTTTATTGACTGGGTGGATTAATCGCTATATATTTTACCATTTTGAGTTTAATGGCAATGGCCAATAATAACTCTGCCTTTTTGGCTGATTAACAGAAGAGGTCATTGTCTGTTTGAAATAGTTCTCACCTTCTGTTTAAAAACATTTTGCGTATTTTCAGGTGTTACTACATATCAGCATTATAAGAGCGATCATACAGCATGCTCTCTAGATGTCAGTATCAGCATCCACAACTGAAGAACTCACATCAACCACAACTATAAACCCATCAAAATCTTTCTAATGCCATGTTTTATTTAAACAGGAAGCCCACTACATGTTTACAATCCTTTCAGCATTTGGCCACTGGCCTTTCAAATATAACATGATATGCAGTATCATGTTTCTTGCAAATGTCCTGTAAACAGAAGCCCTATAGGCTGCATGGGTGAAAAGCAATACTTCCTTTTTAGTACTCGCTGATACCTGTTTGTTTTATAATTGTTTTTGTAATGTTGCAGTTTTCAAATACAACACTGTATAACATTTCTCTTCTAAAAGAAGCATATCTGCATGGATATCATGGCATGGATATCCCATGAAATCAGTTTATTTATTTATTTTACAAATTATTTTTTAATGTTTTCACAAATTCCATATTCAACACTTTAATTCAGTTTTATCATCAAAGGGTGTCTAAATAGATTAATTCAATAAAATTTTAATCAAATGAAAATAGAACAATTACCAGTTATTGTTAGCATAACATGCATTATTTGTATCATATGAATTGCTTTTATACAGATCCACAAAATTCAACATTAAAGTTATTTTTGTCAATTAAAGTGCTGCACAAGCACCACAGATGTGATGTAGTGCTTTAATTTAAAACAATAGAATTCTGTCCAATTTTTGTCCATTTAAGTGGAGCTTTTATTTTGCCGGGATACCAAATGATGTCAGTTTGTGATGACAGCTTCATACCTCCGGAAGAGCAGGTCAATACGTGACCCAGTGTGATTTTAAACTGCAAAAAGTCTGCGTTTTAATTAACTAAATATGTGGTGTGCAGGTGCACTGTTATTTTATTAAACTGCAGTCTTTGCTTTTTAATAATCACACTAGGACAAATCATAGATTTAATTTGTGCACTGAATGTTTATGCAGTGACTTTCGTGTGTCAGATGGTGTCGTTTGTTGGTATAAGAGCAGTTTTACGAGCATGAGTACGAATACGTGAGCACAATATCGGACCCAATTTCGATACCAGTATCATATCGGGACATCCCTACTTTTATCCAAAGCGACTGACAAATGAGGAACATAGCAAGCAATTAAAAACAATAAATAGCAAGTGCAATTAGTGTGGATTGGTTGAGTGCTTGCCGAAGAGTGTTTTTAGCTGGACCATTACATTCTGGACCATCTATAGCAGCTTGATCGTGCTAGTTGGGAAGCCGGCCAACAGAGCGATACAGTAGTCCAATCTTGAAATGAGTAGGGAACAAGCCCATAATAGATAAATTCAGGCAATTTTCAATATTTAAAATGTTTCTTAAAATCATCCTAGGGGACAGGAAAGTTCCCCTAATGGAAGAATCACTCATATACGATTGCTGGCTTGTTGTGTACAAACATTGCAAACATTTTTACACACTTTTTGAAAATAATGTATTTTTGTCAGGTCGCCCAGGTCTCTGCTGTGCGTCGTCCCTGATGTGTCTATATTGAGTGGCGAGTGGAAATGGATGAGACAACCAATCACAGTGCCCCTATCCTTGATCAGATTGGACGGCCTTATCTACAGGAGCTCTTTTTCATTCACTTTCACACCAGAGCACAGAGTCCCCTCTCAATCAAACGGTACTGCAGAAAGAGCCGCAGACTCCGACTCACTCATAGACACGATACACCAGGAGTTCACACGGATGAACTTTCATCTATTTATGCAGAGCTGAGAGGTAAAATATTAATTCCAGATTATGTACAGTTACATTAACAACCAAAACTTGATGGAACGTTTGATGAACAGGAATGCCCAAAATGAGTGTGGAAAGAGCCGGTTCCAACCTGGTATCATAGGTATCACGTTACTTTACCTACATTTTAGCTAAATAATTTTTAAGTGGGTCATTGTACTTACGTATTGCGTCATTTTTCTGGTGAAATAAACATTGATTTTTATTCCCTTTCACATGAATCACTTTCTTTTCAAAATGTTCCTCACACAATGCTATTTTAAAACATCTAAAGACTTTTGCAATAGCGCTTGAGTTGTGAGGCGATACAATTTAACGTTTGCATTACATAACCAACTACATTTATCAGCTTGTTCGAGTGTGATCAAATTACTCAATACTAATAAAGCATTGCTTTTGTGATGCAAAATAACGGGGTACAGTCCTGAAGAGCACACAAGTCACCAAATGTGCCATAGAAGCACTACAAATTGACGTGGCTGCTTCAACAATTGCATTTTTCATCTCACATTTGCGTTTTATGACACTTTTGGTCAGTTTAGGTTTAAAGCCCCATTCACACCACCTGTGACATCGTCGCTTGATGTTAACTGGCCAAAGCTTTTGAAATTCTGACCACAGAATAGATTTACTGTTGGTAAAACAAAGATATCTTTCTAATTTGAAAAGGAGTCAGTTTCACTGTCACTTCATTTTCATGAGATCAGACTGGCCGGATCGGTTTGAAATAGAGCAGGAATACAATGAATTGGATTTCTAAAAAGAAGAACTGGACACGTCTCTCTAAAGTTCACATTGGTCAGTGGATGATTACGTCAAGTGCTTTGCTTTTGGTCACATAATGGAGCAATACTTTCAAAACCCATACATTTTTCCTCTACGCACTAAAAATCACTCAGAACAGCTTAGCAACTACTTAGCAATGCTTTATCAACAAAACACAGTTTGTGGCAAAGAACTTTAAACAGGAAGGTGGCACTCATCTCATTTCATAATAGTTATGATATGATTCACACAAGCCCCTATTTATCTTATTTACATACCATGATCTTTAACCATACCATGCCAGCTTTAAACTGTATGAAGCATCAATTTCACTGGCAGTTCACTATAGTTGTATCTTAATTAGATTTTTTGCTTTACTATTATCTAATAAGTGATGATGTAATAATTAAGTGTAATTGATGTTATAATGTCCACTCTTCTCAATTTTCTCCACATTAGAGATACTACAATAACCTTCTAAATCTGCACACAATTTTACACAAAGCAGCTATTATACAGCCAAGTTACCCCATCCAAGATCATCTTCTAAGGTCGAAAGCTTAGAACATTCCCCATAAATTGTGTTCAAAAGTGTGAAAGTGTACACAATTTTTGAGGGGTCTTAGAGGTCTTTGGCTCGTTTCCTTTAATTACTAAAGCAAACATGCGTGAGAGGGTTTGGACTGGCACAACACATCAACTAATCTTTATCATGTGTCCACCATCGCCAAGAGACTCCTGGAATTCATTTTCACATCAATTGGTTCCGCTCGGACACAAGAGATATGAACGAAGCTTTTCTTCTATCCGCTTCCGTTTTTCACACCTTCTCTTATGTAACGGGAAGGATAGACTTTTATACCATAAAAAGGAAATATCTTTCAGCACCGACTTCCTGCTTGAAATGAAACTCTCTTAATGGCTTACGTTTTTCTTTTTCAACAAATGGTCTATGAAAGGCAATTGCTAGCAATAGATATTAAAAAGACAACATTTATACAATAAAAAAAAAAAAATTATATAAAAAAAACACAATAAACCAAAATGGGACGCATGGTTGCACATTTAACCTAAATTCTATCATTTAGGAGGGACTTGCTAGTTTTAGATGAAAAGTAGGTTTGTAGTTAATAAAACTGTCCTAAAAATTTTACTTTTTGGGTGTCACAATTTCAAAGCTTGTTCTATTTTTTGTAATAGAGACATATTTTTCATACTGCAGTAACCGGGTTGCGCACAAAATGCTTGTCAACGATCACACCATGCAGGACTACCAGGAATCTTGGGGTTGTGTTTGACGATCAGTTAATTTCACGGACCACATCGCAGAGACAGCCCGCGCGATGATGCAGATTTGCACTGTACAACATTAGGAAGATCAGACTTTTGCTATCTGAGCATGCAAAACAACTTCTTGTCCAAGCTTTTGGTCTTCTGACACAACTTCCTGCATGTACAGTCAAACCTCTGCAATAAATCCAGAACACAGCAGTGTGTTTGGTTTTCAACAAGCCCAATCCATTCACTCTGCATGCACACCTCTCTTCATCAAACTGCACTGACTGCCATTGGTTGCTCACATCATATTCAATGCATTGATGCTCACTTACAGAACAGCCACTGGTTCTCTGCCTCCTATGTACACTCAGCCTATGTGCCCTCCAGAAGCTTGCTATCGGCGGTTCAAAGACGCACAAAATTGCTTTCTCTCTGACTTTCTCTCTTTACTTCCACTATACCTTTCTGGTGGAATGACCTTTCGAACTCCACCCGAGCAACTGATTCTCTAACTAATTTCAAGAAACATCTAAAGACGCATATCTTTTGTGTGCACTTGACCCAATCCTACAAATACATTTTATACTTTCTTCCTAAATTATTTACACTCACTGAGCACTGTTAGGAAAGACTGTACACCCACTTATGCAATTATCTAATCAGCCAATAGTGTGGCAGCAGTCCAGTGTATAAAATCAGGCATATACGGGTCAGGAGCTTCAGTTAATGTTTACGTCAACCATCAGAATGGGAAAAAAAAATTATCTCAGTAATTTTGAGCATGGCATGATTGGTGCCAGACTGGCTGGTTTGAGTATTTCATCTTCTGGGATTTTCATGTCTCTAGAGTTTACTGAGAATGGTGCCAAAAACAAAAAACATCCAGCGGCAGTTTTGTGGACAGAAACACTTTGTTGATTAAAGAGGTCAATGGAGAATGGCCAGACTGGTTCAAGCTGACAGAAAGGATACAGTAACTCAATTGTAGTGAGCAGAATAACATCTCAGAATGAACCTTGAGGAAAATGGGCTACAACAGCAGAAGACCACATCAGGCACTTTATTAGGACCATAGTTTTCCTAATAAAGCGCTCAATGAGTGTACTGTATATACACTACCGTTTAAAAGTTTAGGGTCACTTCCTCATTCTTTATTGTATTTTTCACATTTTAGAATAATAGTAAAGTCATCACAACTATGGAATAATAGAAATGGAAATATGGGAATTATGTTGTGAGTAAAAAATCCAAAATAAATCAAAACTATGTTATATTTTAGCATCTTCAAAGTGACAACACTTTGCCTAGATTTTCCAGACATGTACTCTTGACATTTTCTCAACCAACTTCTTGAGGTATCACCCTGGGATGCTTTTTAAACAGTATTGAAGGATTTCTCATCTATGTTGAGCACTTAGTGGCTGTCATTCTTAATTATTCAGTCCAAGTCATCCATTTCAAAAAGTTTTGTAATTAAATAAATGAAAATGTTGGCACAATTATATTTTTGTCTACAAAACTAATTTCAAACATTTAAGGATACGCCCTTAGATCAAAAGGTTTTTAAGATCACAAGAAACATTTCAGGCAAGTGACCCCAAACTTTTGAACGGTAATGTATATATTTCGATAAATGCGTCAGATAAAAGAATAAATGTAAATGTAAAAAGCAGCTAAAAAAAACCAGCATGGAAACAAATAACTACTACGATTTTGTTTTGTTAAAATTACTTAATAATTAAAAATATTTTTTACTACAATGACTTGATTATCAATTCAAAAGCTTACATATTAATTATGATTAATACATAACAAAAATCTGATGTATGATTTGAATTGCTAGATACAGTCGAGAAGAAACAATTGTACTTTTCGTATTATTTGAATTTAATTGTATAAGAAAAACAGAAATACGATACCAAAGTTCCCTATTCATAGAAAGTGCCTTACACTGGGAAATATTTGGGCATGTGTACGTGGCGCATCAATAGTCTCTTTTACCTCTTTGGGGAGCTCCTCCCTTTGAGCATAAAGGAACCTCTGTCCATTTATTTTGGCTTGTCTTTTGTCTAATATATCACCACTCTCCCATCATTCCACCGCAATCTGCCTTCTGCTCCAATCTGTGAAAGGATCACTCCCGGGATTGACAGCTTGTTTACAGCTCAGAGAAGGGCCTTTTAAGGGCCGAGGGGGCCTGGAAGAATTCTGGGCAGAGTTTTGACACTGGATGAGAGAATAATGAAAAATATGTCTTTACTCATCATTCTCAAGGGGCAAATGTTAGCCAATTAGTGTGCCAATGTAGACAACAGTAGTTATCAAACGTGTCCTTATGAATATCAAAATCTTTGCTGTTGTAAGACATTTATTATTGTGAATGTTTTGAAAGATTAGCCATGTTTGTCCAGAATACACCCAGAATTTTTCCTGTCCATTTCTGAACACACACAATATATCATGTATCATGAAACGGATAGTTCTGACTTTAAATTCTGATTGGATGAACCACGTTAGAACCCATTTTAATATCCTATACCAGTGCTCCAGAATGGTTGAAAATACAACATAATAATTACAACACTAATTTAAAATCTAGTCGCCATTGGCGACAGTCAAGATCTAGAGATCATCTTTTGAGTTAGCCAGTGTTTCTTGTGTCGCTGTTCACCCTTTTTTTGTTGAGACAAGCTCACTGCACGCGTACAACAAACATAGCCATGATGTCCAGTTTGCGAACAAATATTGCGTTGTTAAACTCAGAAGTGATTTAGGGGATTTAAATCTTGATTCACCATACAGGGAATCAGCCGACTCCCAAACTGAACCACGAGTCATTTTATGACCAATTTGAAACGAGTTATGTCTAATTTGAACCAAGAAATAATGTGTACTTTTGGTTCGTCAGGCATCAGTCTAATTAATGATGGCAATGTGTAATTTAAGATAAATATTCTTCACTGAGTTTTCTTGAAAATAATGAAATTGTTCTAAAACATTCCAATATGTTATAAAAACATTGATTAATGTAGAGCATAATTTGTATAAGGACTTGAATGGAGAACTTTGTTTGGGAGACTATTTATATAACCTTTATTGATTAATTTCATGTTGGTTTTGATTGACGGTATAGAGAAAAGAAAAAAGACTGTTTTAATAATACCTGATTACCGGAATACCGGGCATTTAAAACAAGTGATCACTGATGATCTACTGTTGATAAATTACAGCTCATTTTATTATATGGATATGTTTACTTTGTTTGTATTATATTATATGGATATGTTTACTTTGTTTGTATTATATTATATGGATATGTTTTTGCACAGATTGTCTGACCAACCACTGGGTGATGCCATGATGAATGTACGTCACCCAGACAGAGAAAAACAACCATTTAAAGTGTTATTTGGAGTAAAAATAGTTCAGGCTCAACTTTGCGGTTTTTGTCTTAATACCTCAAAGTAGTTAGTGATATCAGTGTAACTAACATTAGGCCATCGCTTCATGTCATTCCAACTCTGTAGAGTAAAGTATCGGCACTATGAATGTTTTCAAATTTAATAGTAAAGTCAAGTCATTTTTCTTTGTAAAGAGCCTTTCACAACACAAATCGTTTCAAAGCAGCTTTACAGAAAATCAAGCATTAACAGAAAATAAAACTGTAATATCTATAATGTCTTAGAGTCATCATTGTGTAGTTTGATAAAATATGATTTTGAATTGGGTTTAAAATTAATTCAATAATTATTGTATTTGTAACACCAGTGAGCAAGCCGAAGGCGACTGTGGCAAGGAACACAAAACTCCATAAATGTTGGTTAATGGAGAGAAATAACCTTGGGAGAAACCAGAATCACTGTGGGGGCCAGTTGGGGCCTCTGACTAAACAACATGAATATAATGCCAATATTACTTATGTATAGTGGAAGTCATGGTTTAAAATTATTAAACTAATTAAGTGTTAAGCGACAGTGTTTAAAAAAATATTTTGTATGAACATTAAAATGAATGACTAAAGTCTATGAAGTCAATCCTGGATTAACTGCAGAAGTTCACATATATACAATTGTCCTTGTTAGTTGGCTGATGAAGGGTTTTGTTGGCAATTAATTGATAGTCTATGTATTTCATTTCAATAGTGTAGTCCATCATTAGACCGAGGTGATACAGGCAGAGATCAGTGAGAGCAGAGATTGCATATCAACTGGCCGGTAATTTCGGTGAGGTCTATCCTAAATCCAAGGTTCAGGCACACACTGGCACACACTGTACTAGTGTAGTACAGGTAAACACACTGGTAGAGCATGGTGCTAGCAATGCCAGGGTCATGGGTTCGATTCCCAGGTAACACACAATCACAAAAAACACACAAACACAAAAAAAGTCACTTTGAATAAAAGTGTCTGCCAAATGCATAACTGTAAATCTAGTGAAATTACTGGAGATCAGAAAACGAAAACAGGCCGTTATGAATCGTGGAACACTTCCACGTTCAGGATAAGGGTGGATACTTTGTAAATAAGTGTAGATAATTTTTTTCCTTTATCGGTTTGTGAGAGCACCTGGGAGCACAGACATGCCCGGTGTCTTTAGGGGTATGTTTATAGTTAAAAGACCCAAGTTATGCTCCAAATCTTTTTTTCTTCTGGTTATTACTGGGATATTATTGGGATTATCTCAGATTCCATTCAGTTTGGACTTTTTTAGCCTCTTTTTCTGGGCCGCCTTGTCACAGTAAGGAAAGACTACAAACATTTTAACACATTTTATAAATGTATTGATTTAAAAAAAAAAAAAAACAGATGAGTAATCGGTTATCAGCTTTCTTTCTTTTCTTCACCTTTCAATGTTGATTCTGAATATCCATCTAAATCAAGAAATTCTATAATTTGGAAAAGAGCAACAAAAACAAAAACAACCACTTGGCTCCTAAATGTTTCATTTTAACAATGCAGTGTTTTCTTTTCTTTGTTTGGCTGGAACCCTGCTTTATCCACACCTATATGTCTTTAATCTCCTTTTGAGTTCCACAGAAGAAAAAATACATGTTTGGAATAACATGAGGGTAAGTGGGAGAACTTTTTGTGAGAACTATCCCTTTAGGCAGGGATAAAAGGGTCTGTAAAAGTGTCCAGGGTTTAAAAAAAAACTTTACAAAAGGTTAAGCATAATTTAAAAATCCCTAGAATGGGGGCCTGAGTAGCTCAGCAAGTAAAGACACTGATTACCACCCCTGGAGTCGCGAGTTGAATCCTGGGTGTGCGGAGTGACTCCAGCCAGGTCTCCTATGCAACCAAATTGGCCTGGTTGCTAAGGAGGGTAGAGTCACATGGGGTAAACTCCTCGTGGTCACTATAATGTGGTTCGCTCTCAGTGGGGTGCGTGGTGAGTTGTGCGTGGATGCCACGGAGGATAGGGTGACACGCCTCCACACGCGCTATGTCTCCGCAGTAACACGCTCAATAAGCCACGTGATAAGATGCGCAGGTTGACAATCTCAGATGCGGAGGCAAATGAGATTTGTCCTCAGCCACCCGGATTGAGTCACTATGCCACCACGAGGACATAGAAAGCATTCGGAATTGGGCATTCCAGATTGGGGAGAAGAAAAAGCTAAAAAGGAAAAGTTCACCAAAATGAAAATATGTAGGTGGCAGTATGCAAAGAATGTGAATTGCCAAAAAACAAAAGAACTTGATCCTTTTATGAATGCTCTAAGAAGGCTAGTAAAAGTGGAAATGTATAGAAAAAAAGGACTTAAATATTGATCTGTATCTCACCCACACCTACAGTATCATATCTCTTCTGAAGACATGGATTTAAACACTGGACTCATATGGACTACTTTTATACATTATGTAAACTATGAGAGATTTTTCATTTTTAGGTGAACTATTCCATTAAGATGCTTTTACAGGACAGCTTTGGATGCAGAATTAAATAAAAATGGTGTTCACTATAATGCGCTCTTACTTTTTCTTTCGTAAAGATGCGGTTAAACCTTAACATTGATTAAATCCATTTGACGTCACATTGAGATCCAAGTTTTGAGCTCTTTGCTCTCTGTTCTGTTTTGAGTACATGAGAACCTGGAAGTGGTCCTTTCTAGAAACCCATTCTGTCTCCACAGGACGCCTGTAATGATGCCTGACTTAAAGGGGAACCAGCTGACCTTTATATCCTTCCGTTGGCCGGAACAGAATCGCTCCGTACAGCAATCCCACAAGTGATCTGTGTTGTCAAAATGCCTTAAATCCAACTGGATCAAAAACATGGGTGGAGAGCCCAAAACTTTGGAGAGCATTGCTGTGTTTATGTAGAATGGGAATATTTTCCAGCATTCTCAGCATTAAGATTTTTTTAATGAGTAGTGTACCAAAATCAAGGGAAACAGTTGCTCTTTGATAGCTCAGAAGACTTTATTGAAGTGTTAAGGTATAGTTCACCCAAAAATGAAAGGTCGGTCATCATTCAGGCCTACTCACCTCTTGTTGTTAATGTAAAGAGATTCAAACATTATAAGTGTATCTAACCCTAACCCTAACCCTAGTTTTCAATATTTTGAGGCTTCTGTATCTATGAGAAAGAACTGAGATATTATAGAGGTCTCATTTGTGTGTTTTCTACATTCTCATCTCTCTGGATCTCCTCCTCTTTGCGGCAGTATGCTGGTATTCCTGTGGGAATCTCTTTCCTCTCAGGAAGCAGGTCCCCTTTCAGAGTCAATAAGCCTTTCTGCTACCACCCCAGCCCAGCATGCACACTCACATGTACAAGCAGCATGCACACGGCAGTCTGACCAGCAGCTGTGGGTGTGTGGGCTCTTAGGAGCCACTTGTTTGAAGGGTTGGGGAACATTCCTCCATCAAATGCTCTGTTCACTAGCACAGCACAGCAAAAATAATAAAGTATACAATCATATAAGGTTTAATATGCTCATTAAGCATGAGTAAATCTGAGTATTTTAAGCAATAAAAAAATATAAAAAAATAACAATTATTACTGGTGATATACATAAATGATGATTAAAGCCATAACATAAAATGCCATGGATCAATATTTACTGAGCATCTATTATATTGTAGAGGGGGTCGAAATGACAATATTCACCTATGATTATGGAGCAAAATTAAAGGTCTAGAAATAACCTTAGAAAGGTGGCAGCATCACAAGTTAATTTTTACACAGAGATAGGTAGGTCTATTACTAAAACCAGTTGACTTTACCTAGCACCTATTGTTACATTATATGCCAATGGTGTCCAAAACATTTTCCAAAGTTGGAGAGCCTATAACTCAAGAGGTATTCTTAATATATGTTTAGATTCTGGTTCAGAACAAACCAGTATCTTCTCCTTTTTAAGCTACTGTATGGTTAAATCCCAGAGATATGGGGCTTTCAATGTGGCTTCATGCGAAAATTGCTAAATTTACCCATTTTTAATGGATGAAAACCAAATGTGTCATTTGGCATGAAGCTAGACCAACAAAGCAAATGTCTGAAGTACAAATAATGTACTTTATTTTAAATGAATATAGTCAAAATCTCTATTCAAGAGTCCAAAAATGCACAATCATTAAGAATATTTAGAATAAGACTTTGGAAAAACAACACAACATTTTTTTCTCCCATTTTTGGACTCGTACCATTGGCATATAATGTAACAATGAGTGCTGAAGTCAACTGATTTAAGTAAGAGACCTACCTATCTCTGTGCAAAAATAAAATAATGACCTTTCTAAGGTTATTTTTTGACCTGTAGTTTTGCTCCAAAATCATCAGCGAAAATTGTCATTTTGACCCTCCTCAACTAAAGAATGGTTTACTCTGTAAATAATGATCAATGGAATTTATTTGTATCTTTCTGCAGAAAAAAGTATTTAAAAAAATGTCAGCTCTGGAAGTTTCTGAAATTTGGTTGCATTTAACATGGAATAACCCGATTACTGATCCTCAGGGTTAGCGATTAGAACAGATGCTTAACCCTAAATATCAAACTTTGGCACTTAACTCATCCAATGTTTGTGCTATGGACTGATACATCAAATCATGAATTTGTGCAAAAATATGATAGAATTGAATAGAACACTCAACATTTGACTTCGACAGCAACAACAAAAAGAAGATATGGAAGCATTTTCTCATCCTTTTTAAAAACTGATAAGCCTAGCCTATAGATTTTGCTATTATAAATGCACTGTTGTATCGTTAGTTGAATTTTATTGTATGCATTTGTTATTGTTTTTAGCCTATCAAAAAAATAAAAAATAAAAAATGACCTGCTACCCATTAGTTGACCCATTAGTTCCCAACCAGTTGAGAACTACTGTTCCAGAATACTTTTGGTATAAGTCTATTTCAGCATCATTAATCTTTTATCTTATACCACTAAAATTCAGAGTGCTCCAAGATTCCAGCTAAAAATACTTCACTTTCAACTCAGCAAAAAACAACAGGCATGAGATTAATTTAAAGACTTGACCTGAAAACAACTAATATTATTCATCGGGGGGATAGTGATATTATTTTATATTTCTGTGCTCCCTACCGAGATTATATTGGCTTAGCGAATGTAACCTTAGCGAATGTAATACAACTGGGGCAGTGGTGGCTCAGTGGTTGAGGCTCAGGGTTACTGACCAGAAGGTTGGGGGTTCAAGCCCCAGCACCACCAAGATGCCACTGTTGGGCCCTTGAGCAAGGCACTTAACTCCAGGTTGCTCCGGGGGGATTGTCCCTGTAATAAGTGCACTGTAAGTCGCTTTGGATAAAAGCGTCTGCCAAATGCATAAATGTAAATAAATGTAAATGTAAAATGTAACCATAAGTGTGTTTGTTCAAAACAAAATCATGCCCAAGGGAGGTTTTTCAAATGCTATTCTGACTGTAGATGGCCATATAATGGATGGGCAAGCGGAAAAACAGATAACTCTGACTGGAAAACCTTTAATATAATATTTTGACAGAGCAGAGCTGTTAGTGTCAAGATGCCACATATTTACATTTTCTTTTGAGTTTTACTGTGTAGCAATACTGCAACTATTTACATTATTGTAATGGCCTATTGTATTACTTTAGGGGCAGTGGTGGCTTGGTGGTCAAGGCTGTGAGTTACTGACAAGAAGGTTGGGGGTTCAAGGGCCCTTGAGCAAGGCCCTTGATCCTATCTGCTTCAGGGGTGCTGTATCATGGCTGACCCTGCACTCTGACCCCAGCTTAGCTGGGATATGTGAAACAAATCATTTCACTGTATATATGCAAAAATATATATAATGTGTGACAATAGATCAATTATTATTATAATTATCAATTAACTATAATACATACCTATTTGTGATTTCATTAGTTCAATCTATCTCCATACGTGTATGTGTGCATATGTGGCCTATTTACAAGCTGATGTTCCCCTTACATTTGTCCCAGAGACACTAACCGGTTGTTCCTTTGCTGACACATTTAGTGACATTAGCCTCTAAAATAATTATTCACATGACACAGCAATAGTTGAAGTTTTTCCAAATGAACCTTGTGCGACCCCGCGAACAAATGTGTGGACATTGTATTTTGGCTTCACTATATATACAGTAACACATAATTTAAATTCATTCAACACAGTAAAGGGATAAACCTTTGATGCACTGTGTCATGTGGCCAAACAACATGTTGCTGTCCAACAAAACTACATCTGGTAAGAAACCTAATTAAGTTTTTACATTGAAACCTGTTTGAGTCATTAGTTTCAACCGATATGTATTTATTTTTTTATTTATTTAAGCAACTTATTGTGAAATACCATGCTGCTGAACAACATGTACACTAATGTGTACTTTAGCACATTTTTTCCTTAGAAATCCTGTATTTACTGTTCATTATCACATTGTGGATCAATGGGTTCATCCAAAACCTGTAAAATGTTGCTTTCAGACACTTTATATGGAGTTAGGATGAAAATGAGGTGCATTTCAAACTGTTTTGAGACCAGTACAGACAGACAGCACACTAGAGGTTAAGTCATTCACTAAATAGGGAGCAAGGGAGCATCCTATATCTCACTATGCAGCTACAGTAAGTGCATTCAATCCAAACTTCCAATTAAAACTTCAGTTTCAGGCTTCAGATGATGTTTGGACTGCTCAAATGTTTGGCAGACATGGGACAATGATAATCAGCACATAGATTCAGAATTTATTATGTGTCATTTTATTTTCACATGGTTGGCAGTGATTGGATGATGCTGGTCATTACTCTGAATCAGACTTAATTATGCTCATTTCTGTTGTAAAGTCTGTAATGTCTCAAAAACTTGCATAACCAACATTCCTAGAGACATAATAAACAATTTGGATGAGAAAAAAACTATAATTTCATAACTTAGTCCCAATGTTCACATATGTTGCCATCAAAGTTTAGGAAAACGATTTGCTCTAGAGATAAAATATATTATTATTATTATTATTATTGCATGTTATTTATGTGTAACTAGTTAAAAAAACGAACATGGAAAATGCAAAGAGGAGTCCCGCTCAGGTCTCAGGAGGATAAATATTTAACCTAGTGTGGCAGTAACATGGTACAGTCATGGTGTCATATGGTAATACCATGGTACTTGAATATATATTCATATATAGATAGTTTGTAAACCCATTTGACTTATTAATAGAAAATTACCGACCCAAAAGAGTGATTAATTCAGCTCCTTGCACATTCAGGTTTTCATAGTAACTGTTCCCCTATCTTTATTTATCTGGAGCTTGCCATGGCAATTCTTTTGGTAAGACTTGTTAAAGTAAGCATCACTATTAGCCTACTGTTTCTCATAAATAGGTATTTTTCAAAACCCTGACTATAAAACTTAATACATAACTTGTTTGTGCAATGCACTGTTTGTGCTACAAACATGAATGATACCTCAAGTTGTGCGAATTGTTGAGGAGAAGTGTGCTATTACTTTTCTAAGTGAATGGAAGGTTTCCGGTCAGGCAAGTGATGGGCAAAACTTACATTATTAAAGGAGGAACCCAAGGCATATTTAGGGACCAGAATAGATGTTGGGGTGGGTTCTTGTGACTTGGGCCAGCAGGTAACACCCTAGCAACCTCCCAAAGCACCCTAGCAACCACATAAAAATGCCCTAACAACCATTCACAATACTGCAGAAATACTTAACAGAATACTGTATTCAACAATGCAATGCGCTCGACTTGATTTTGACAACTCTCTCCAATATTTTTAATCTGGACTGCAGTGCCCATTTTAAATGCTTGATGTCAGTGTTACATATTGCTCCTTTAACGTTTCTTTTCTGACCTATTGTTTGATAGAACTGCCAAAAGTTGAGACCTTTTACCTCAAATTGGATCACAAATCCAAAATAGCCTTGATAACTGGATATCACCTACTGAATAAATCATGGAACATGAATCTAAACTTTATTAAAATGAGATAAATGTACCTGAGAAGAAAAATGACATAAGATAATGTTGTCTTGTATTAAGGATGTTTAAATATTTATACCAGAAAACAAGACAAAAACGTATGTAAACATCACATAAGCCTTTACTTCTTCACACAACCATAATAACTTCATAACAGAACTGAAATGTGATCATTTCAAAGAGTTCTAGGTAGGTAAAACCCCTCCTCCACATAGACACTGCCATCTCATAATGGGTGCTACAGTGTGCTAATGAATAGAGAACTGTATTCACAATGCTTTGACATTTCTATAAATTGACAAATGATAGTTTATAAAGCTTACGTCTGTTTTCTCAGGAGTTTCCACGTAGAATAAAGGCCCCAGGTACCTCAAGACCCCAACAATGCCGCATGTGTCCTTTTCTAGCCAAGATATCCATTAAAAACGTGATTATTACCTAACATTGTGCGTTCATTACTACTGTTAAGGCTTTTGAAAAGCAATCTTTTCAGGTAGGCAAAACTTGCCTCCATCTGCTGTAATTGTGAAGCCCAGAATTTCTGTTTGTGTGTAACAGTGTAATGTGATAGGGGATAAAATTCAATAACATGAGGAATTTTTCCTGATTACAGCAGAGAACAGATAATCTTTTCAACACATGACAGATTGCGAACATTCCCCCCTATAGTGTTATCTACTGGAATATCATTGAAGTGTATTAATTGGAAAATCATATGGACTCAATGTAACAAATACTTCTAACTACTAACAAAATTAAAGAGGTCGTGTTCCAGATTATTAATTGAATATACCCTGTATGTACCCAGTATAATAAAGATTACATTATTAAAAGATGTCAAATTGATGCGAGAGTTATAAATGTGCATTCTGTTAAGATAAATCAGAAACATTATCCCATCTGTTTTGGAACAGCCACTTCATAATATTACTTTTGTAAAGATGTCTCTCAATTTACACTCACCTAAAGGATTATTAGGAACACCATACTAATACTGTGTTTGACGCCCTTTCGCCTTCAGAACTGCCTTAATTCTACGTGGCATTGATTCAACAAGGTCCTGAAAGCATTCTTTAGAAATGTTGGCCCATATTGATAGGATAGCATCTTGCAGTTGATGGAGATTTGTGGGATGCACATCCAGGGCACGAAGCTCCCGTTCCACCACATCCCAAAGATGCTCTATTGGGTTGAGATCTGGTGACTGTGGGGGCCATTTTAGTACAGTGAACTCACTGTCATGTTCAAGAAACCAATTTGAAATGATTCGAGTTTGTGACATGGTGCATTATCCTGCTGGAAGTAGACATCAGAGGATGGGTACATGGTGGCCATAAAGGGATGGACATGGTCAGAAACAATGCTCAGGTAGGCCGTGGCATTTAAACGATGCCCAATTGGCACTAAGGGGCCTAAAGTGTGCCAAGAAAACATCCCCACACCATTACACCACCACCACCAGCCTGCACAGTGGTAACAAGGCATGATGGATCCATGTTCTCATTCTGTTTATGCCAAATTCTGACTCTACCATCTGAATGTCTCAACAGAAATCGAGACTCATCAGACCAGGCAACATTTTTCCAGTCTTCAACTGTCCAATTTTGGTGAGCTCTTGCAAATTGTAGCCTCTTTTTTCCTATTTGTAGTGGAGATGAGTGGTACCCGGTGGGGTCTTCTGCTGTTGTAGCCCATCCGCCTCAAGGTTGTGCATGTTGTGGCTTCACAAATGCTTTGCTGCATACCTCGGTTGTAACGAGTGGTTATTTCAGGCAAAGTTGCTCTTCTATCAGCTTGAATCAGTCGGCCCATTCTCCTCTGACCTCTAGCATCAACAAGGCATTTTCAGCCCACAGGACTGCCGCATACTAGATGTTTTTCCTTTTCACACCATTCTTTGTAAACCCTAGAAATGGTTGTGCGTGAAAATCCCAGTAACTGAGCAGATTGTGAAATACTCAGACCGGCCCGTCTGGCACCAACAACCATGCCACGCTCAAAATTGCTTAAATCACCTTTCTTTCCCATTCTGACATTCAGTTTGGAGTTCAGGAGATTGTCTTGACCAGGACCACACCCCTAAATGCATTGAAGCAACTGCCATGTGATTGGTTGATTAGATTAATTGCATTAATGAGAAATTGAACAGGTGTTCCTAATAATCCTTTAGGTGAGTGTATGTGTAGGTAAACAAAGTATACAATGTCCATGAAGAAAACAATGTATTACTTAATTTTCAACACCGTAACTAAGATGTCAATATTTTTGATTCATAATGTCTGAATTATATTTAAACATGTTTACCATGTTTGCTGTTTCAATAATAAAAAATAAATAAATAAAAAACATTCAAACATTCTTCTTCTTATAACTCTACAAATGTAGTAAACATGCACTACCGCCATCTGTATGTAACAGCTAGGAACTGCAAGTTTTTGATGTTCATTAACACTGAAAAATGCACCATCTAAATAGACAAAGCCATTGTATAAATTATATATAACAAGTACGAAAGTGATGAAAATTCTAGTTTTTCAAGGTGTAACACTACAATAAAAATGGCAGTTTAAGATACAATCCTTCACTGGGGTGGTCCCATTGTTTTGAGTACATATTTGTACCCTCAAGGGGACAAAAACGTACGTACTTTTGTTTCCAGAGGAACAAATCATATAATATATGTACATATAAAGGTACGCAATAAGTCCTTAGGGTGCAATTATGTTCCCAAAATGATATAATCATTATATATTTGAACTAGAGGTACAGAAAAGGTCCAGTGATGGCCATTGTACCTTAAAAGGTATCATTTGTTTCTGAGAATGATAATGTGCAAGTCATGTTTTGGTTAGTTGTCTTGTCCCACTGTCTGACTTGAATGCATCCTATCAGTCAACATGTTTTCCAGCAACTCTATGCGTTTAATGAAGCATTTTGAAAAGCCAGAACACTTGAGCATGCTCGGCATGCAATTTCATGCCCTATTTCCCTGCATATATGATTAAGTTCAAACCCAAACAGGGTTTATAGTGTAGTTGTGTATAGCTACAGATTTGTCTGTCGACAGGTGAAAGGGAGGAAAAGAGGAAAGGAGAAGATGAAATGCATTTTAACATATAGACTTTGATACAGGAACCAGAAACAGTGATCATGATCACTATGCTACTATTATTTTATTTGTTCCTCTGTCTCAACCTCGGGACTCCTATTCTGAGGTCACCAGAACTGGCTGGATCCAGCTCCATTCCTGCTTCGTGTTGGACTCCACTGCTACGTTTAGCTGTGTGATGATGACTAACAGCAGCCAGTGCCAGCCAAACATCACTTCAGTCTATTACGATGTACTTCAGAGGATGAACTGATGCCAACACCAACCATAAGACATGGGATATGTCATATGACATTGCCTGAACCTTGGACTTAGGATAGACCTCACTGAAATTACCTGCCAGGTTGAACTGCGATGCACCTCACTGATCTCTGCCTGCATCACCTCGGTCTAATGATGGACTACACTCTTATAATGGAATACATAGACTATCAATTAAGTGCCAACAAAACTAAAAAACTCATTTTTCTCCAATAACCAACATCTTATGGAGTTTTGTGTTCCTTGTCACAGTCGCCTTTGGCTTGATCACTGGGGTTATAAATACCATACTTATTGAATTAATTTTAAACCCATTCAAAATCATATTTTATCAAACTACACAATGATGACTCTAAGACATTATAGATATTACAGTTTTATTTTCTGTTAATGCTTGATTTTCTGTAAAGCTGCTTTGAAACTAAGTGTGTTGTGAAAGGCTCTTTACAAATAAAAATGACTTGACTTGACTTGGTATGTATTGGTGTGTGTTACATGAGATTCAACACATTCTATTACAGATCCACCGCATTTAACAGGGCGGAAACAGAAATTGTAGGTTTCAGGCTTCCTATGGCTTTGTCCACACATAAACCCAAACCACAACTCACCATACTTTGTCACTTTTTCCATTCTCCAGGGATCTGGCTTTTATGTGGTTTGCATCTGGTTCTGTGTTTTGTACAGTAATGCAAGCAGTCTTGCTATAAATACCAGCTTTATGATGCACATTTTGTTTGTTTTTTAAAACTCAAGGTTACCTCTGCGCATGTGCAAGCAGGCCTGAAATGTGCCCTCAATTCACCTGATAACCGCAACAGGGCACTATTAGGTTACACATATTGCTTTTGGAAATAATTCTCTGCAGATTATTTAGGTTATAGTAATATAATAAGCAGGTAGAATTGGCAATTAGCATAAGGCCATGTATGGGATGGGCGTGATTTAGCATGGTTCCAGAAGTTGTCTCTGATTGATACAGCAGGTCTACATTATAATTCTCCCTATTTTAAAGAGATACTTCATCCAAAAACACAAATACTGTCATCAGATATGTGCTTAATCATAACGAAACTAAAGTCACAATGCTGAAAATTGTAATGCTACTTATAGTCTTCATAGTTTTCATTTTTCTTTATACAAAATATGCTTTATTTTATTCATCTATTTTAGGGAAAATTACCTTTAATGTCTTTAATATTCAATTTTATTTACATTATAATGTCCATGCCATGTTTGGATGTCTAACATATTTTCTACAGGCTAATAAATTAAATTTAAAAAGTCTAAATATCACAGAAAATGACTGCTTTTACAGCAAGGTACCCGCGGAAATTCTAAATGTGAATGGTGAAGTGAAACATACAGCCTATACTACTGTTAAAAGTGTGAAGAACATGTCTATAGGTCATATTATAACCAAAAAGCAAAATAAAATAAGAAAGTGCATTGTGCATTTGCATCTCATTTTCATAATGCAAATAATAATAATAATTATAAAATGCATAAAGCAACAAAATAATGATATATTTATGCTTAGTCACAATGCAAAAATCTTAATGGTCTTTTCTAAATGGAAAAATTTCAAAGCAAAATTGTATTTGTTTATTTCGATATTTATTTTGAATCACTTGATGTTCACCCACCTACTTTTTAAGATTCAGTAATATGGGTATTACTTGGGCCAAAAAAACTATAATTTAAAGATTATTATTATTTAGCATTGTGACCCTAAACTATCTTTAATTTTTGAAGGGTATGGCTTTGAGGGATAGACTTTCACAGTCTCAAATTAGATGTGATTTAGAAGCTTTATACAGTGGATGCTCACAGCCTCGTTTTCATCAGCGTGCATTCACTGCCATCTAGTGAACAGTTTCGAATAATTTACTGGTGTTGGTTCAAGTGTAGTTGTGGGCGACCCTCAGGACAACAAACCACGCCCATTTTACTTCAAGGTGTCATTGAAAATTGGACAGAAATGTCCATGGTGTGGCAGCACTCAAAAGGGGAGGCTGATACGTAAATCAACATTGATCAAACCAATAAAAGATTAAAGTAGGTCTTATTGTCATACCTTCAAGAGGCTTGTCCTTGATTAGTTTAGTCTTTATCTTCATCGCTATTTTGACTAAAGTCTCCGTTCGTCTGTCGCCTGAACCCCAAACAATCTTCATGACGCACTAAAGTGATACTGAAAGCTGATTGGCTAAAGTTTACCTGTGACGGTTATGAATGCGGATGGAGGCAAATTCAATTTCTTCTCATTTTACCTCATCAGGCCGAATGGACTGAAACAAATCACGTCATGATATTTGAAAACTACTGAATCTTACATTATTATTATTATTATTATTATTATTATTATTATTTTGTTTAAATTAAAATAATTTTTGATGCTGATAGTATAACTACTGTATTTTTACAAACATACCTAGCACCACATTATTAAGAGCTGTAGGCTACTAAACTAAACTAATGACACCATGCTAAATATAAAATATTTATTTATATTTTTGGGTGAAATATAAAAGCTGTTCATATGTGCCTACATATCTAATTTGTATTACGCTCCTCAGATTTCTCACTATTTTACGATTAATATATTACTATTTTATCACTATTTTATGATTCATATATTTATTTTAAAAAATGTACGTGATTAATATGATAATGTTGATACAATGTTTGTATGTCTGAAATATTTTCTATAATTAAAGCAATTATATATCATAAGAAAAGAGTGCTTTTACTGCAAGGTTGCAACCCATGCATACGGTAAGGTGAAGGGTCAAAGACATCAATACCCACAAACTGAAAAAATAAAATAACCTGAAGTCTAAATATTATAGCTTTGCATTATAGGAGAAGATATGTGTATATCTATGTGACCTGTTTAGGTGAAATTAAAAACACAGAAACATCATGAACTGAGATCTCAGCATCGCAGGTTTATTTGGAAGTTGTGCTTGGTTATACAATCAAAGATGCATTTATTAATGTATTTTCACAACAGTACAAAAACTACAACAATTAAAAACATATAAATAAAAAATGGGGTAATGTCACACAATTTTAAATGAAGGCTGGATAATTACAACTTTTCCTCATACACAGGAAATGTGTTTATATGTGTGTTCTGTTTAGGTGAAATGAAAAACACAGAAACAAGGACTGAGGTCTCAGTCAAATGTCCCACATATATTTGTAAGTTATGCCTGTTTTTACATACAAAGGTGCATGTACTAATGTATTTTCACATCAGTAGAACAACTGTATAACAATTGAAAACATACATAAAAAATGGATCTTAACATTCCAACATTCAGTTTTAGACCACAGAAACATCACTGGGGATGTGTTTGAGAGCATCAAGAGATGGATGAATATATAAAGGATGCATGTCTGGAATTAGGACTGTAGTACACCTTTTCCATGATGACAGTCAGCAGTCATTTGTTTTAATGTGATCTGTACAGCCTGAAAAGTTAAAATCAGTCAAGTGTTCTCCAAGAAAGCAGGCAGTGTTCACAAGCTAAATTAACTGTGCCAATGAAAAAAGTCAACATATAAAAGAATAAAACCCAATAATGTCTATACACTTTGCACAGTATGTACTGTACAGGTTATAATGTAACTACACAAAGAGCCCTAATACATGAGAAATTGTCATAACACTTTTGCTTTTGTGTCTGAAGAAAAATCAATCCAATGAAAATCAATGTTTTCATTTCCCTGAATTGTTTTTTATTTTGGCAGTAACCCCTAAGGTCCATGCCTCCGGTCCCTGTTTTGGCCGCCCCTGAGGCCCCAATCTCAGAGGCAGCCCCTGAGTTCCCTGTCTCAGTTACAAGCCATGGGAATGATATAGCCCTGCCATGGAGGCCCCTCTGGTCCCTGTGTTGGCTGCCCCTGAGGGCCCAGTCTCAGAGGCAGACCTGGAGTACTCTGTCTCAGCTGCAAGCCATAGGAACACTGTAGCCCTGCCATGGAGGCCCCTCTGGTCCCTGTGTTGGCTGCCCCTGAGGGCCCAGTCTCAGAGGCAGCCCTGGAGTTCTCTGTCTCAGCTGCAAGCCATAGGAACTCTGCAGCCCTGCCATGGAGGCCCCTCTGGTCCCTGTGTTGGCTGCCCCTGAGGGCCCAGTCTCAGAGGTAGCCCTGGAGTTCTCTGTCTCAGCTGCAAGCCATTGGAACACTGTAGCCCTGCCATGGAGGCCCCTCTGGTCCCTGTGTTGGCCGCCCCTGAGGGCCCAGTCTCAGAGGCAGTCCTGGAGTTCTCTGTCTCAGCTGCAACCCACTGGAACGCTGTAGCCCTGCCATGGAGGCCCCTCTGGTCCATGTGTTGGCTGCCCCTGAGGGCCCAGTCTCAGAGGCAGACCTGGAGTTCTCTGTCTCAGCTGCAAGCCATAGGAACACTGTAGCCCTGCCATGGAGGCCCCTCTTGTCCCTGTGTTGGCGCCCAGTCTCAGAGGCAGCCCTGGAGTTCTCTGTTTCAGCTGCAGGCAATGGTTATTCTGTATCCCTGTCTTAAAAGCCCCTTTGGTTCTTGTTTCGGTAGCCCATGAGGGCCCAATTGTAGAGGCAGTCATGGAGTCTCGTGAGCCAGAGTTTCTTTTCTTGGTTGCCTCCCCTGAGCTCCTGGGTGAGTCGACTGCTGTCCTTTAAAAAAAAAAGCATTTGGGTATTTTAAACCCTTTACGCTCCCTGTGTTGTACATTTTGGCTCTGGAAGCTCTTTGACTGTAAGGCATTTGGAGTCCCGTGCTTCCTCAGCAAGAAGTCATAGTTGCCAGATGAGTTCATGGAATAAAAAACATTCCCATTATCTGACATTCTGTGTTCTGTGGGGTAAAGTAGAAGAAAAATCAATGTTTAAAACATCAACATGCTTCACTGGAAATGAAACACACTGTTTACTTAAGTTCTTTACCTTGCTGTTTTGAGGCTATTTGTAACAGTTCGTAGTCCTCTGACTTCTCACTCTCCAAGTGATGTTTGTCCATGGCTCTCCTGATGACGACAGGTGTTTTGTCCTGGCTAGTAACCTGAAATACATTGTCAGTTTTATATCAGGATGAATTATAAAAATGTATTCAGAATATTGCAAGACTGTCTTTCACATCAATTGATGCAGATCTAATGTCTCTCACTCACCAGGATGCTCTTGTAAGCATTGCCATTGTCAATATCAAGGCTGACCCTGATGACGCAGCAGTTGTTCACCTGCTGGTTGTACAAGGGCATGGACAGGGAGGAGGAGTCAGAAACACCAGGACTCTTGAAGGCTTGTCCTTTAGAGGCGGAGACTGAAATAGAGGTGGAGCTGCTAAAGCCAGAGTCCTGTTCCAAGCTTGTTTCAGATGAAGAGGTGGATGTCTCAGAGAGCTGGGAGAGAAAGAGTTTAAAGCTTATTAAAAACAAGCATAATAATACCAGCCAAATAAAGGGCAATCTAAAAAGTGCAAATACCTTGGAAGAGGAACCAGACGCAAGCTCGGCACTGTTCGAGTTAGAAGGTCCTCCACTGCTGTAGCCCGACTCCTTGCCTACATGCTTCTTTTTATTCACTGGTGGCTCAATCTCATGGGACAGAGAGTAGCTGGGAAGGTAAAGACAGCATATATATTAAATATCTTAGTTTAATATATCTATCTTTCTCTCTTTCATTCCTTATTTCTCTCTCTCTCTCTCTCTCTCTCTCTCCTATCTTTCTTTCTATCGTACCTGTCTCTCTCTGTAAGTGTCTCTAATCTCTTAAACCACTCAGTGAAGTGCTGGTTTCGTGTGAACTGATAGTAACTGCAGGTCAGCTGAAGCAACCTGATCCTAGCAATTACTTCAAACTCCTGAATAACAAACAGAAATGGTGCTCGTTTCTATTAATTGTTTGTTGTACAACAAAACTGTTCTTCTTAGTCCAGCCTTTACAATATGATCATTTCTGAGCACATGAACTCACCTTCCTCCTTTTTTCAAAATTGATCAGCCCATTCTGAAAAGATAATTGAGACTCTGTTTGAGAAATCACAGTCTATTGCATCAAAATAACTTTTTCTTATTAAAAGAATATTTCAGATGTCCATTTAATCTCCATCCCCCTCACCTCAAGATGATCTTTTAACGCTGTGTCTAACATGACAAGGTCAGTAAGGAAAGTTCCAAGGAATGGAACAGTTCCATACATGACCCCCTAAACAGCAGGGAGAACATGAGTGACACAAAGGGAATAAAGTTACAGGTCATTACTAATTTCCTGTCCCTGGTTTTCATGTTAATCGAACATCTCTTAACGGACAATTGTTCTTGTACAGTACAGACCATGTCTCTCTGCTGCTGGGGTTTTCTTTGGGCTTCTTTCTGGTTCATCTTGAGAATGGCTGTTTTTGAGGTGCCCTCCTGTGAAGATATCAGTTTCAAATGAACTTTTAAGTTGGATTTCTAAAGGCCTAAAGGTCTGCTGTGCATGTACTGTATCTTCATAACATCAAAAGCAAATTACCCTGTTTTTAATTTTTATCATTTCTAAGGATTATTTCTGATGGGCCAAGACACATTGGTGTATGAATGGTGGGTGAATGAGTCACAGTGTAAAGCGCTTTGAATACTGTTAAGGTTAAAAAGGCGCTATATAAGTGCAGACCATTTACCATTTACATCAGGTTGCCATGACTAAAAATGCATGTATCAATATGCATTTGTACCCTGAACTTGTCAGAAAGAAACAAAGGCGCAGCCATCATACAAAAGGTTAAAAGGTAATATTTGGTATTACTGGCCACAGAGCACTGTAGCTGTCAGCGTTGTACATTAATTTTAACACTAATGGATTTGAAAGATGCCTCTTAATTATACTTGGGGGGGAAAAAACAACAACCAGGAAAAAGCTAAATGAAAGTACCAGGTTCACAGTGGCATTTTGCTAGAATGAAAAATGCAGGATGTTTGGAAATGTGCATTACTGCTAATGATCAGATGCAGCTTAATACAGTGAGTTTAACATGGGTTAACACACTCACATCCCCATTTAACAACTTTTGTTACTCACCTCAATGAGAAGCTTTCTGCTCCGGGCATAGTTCAGGTCATGTGAGAAGAGGACACACAACTCCTGGAACGTGTGATAGTTTTCTCTGTAAACAGCATGAAACTGGCTTAGTTATAACAGTTAAATCCAGATGAAATCCAAACAGTGTACTTAAAGGAATATTCAGGGTTCAATACAAGATAAGATCAATTCATGGCATGATATTGATTACCACAGAAATTAATTGTGACTTGGCTCAATTGGTCTATTTCTTTACAAAAAGCACAAATCTGTATTACAGCGAGACACTTACAATGGAAGTAAATGGGGAAAATCCGTAAATGTTAAAATGCATGTCTTTCACAGAATTGGTTTAGCTGATTTAGCTTTAGGGAAAATTAGTAACTGTGCTAACAAACTATAAAAAGGCCAATTGCTGCAGAAATCTATAACGACTCTGACCTTGACACCTCATCCCAGGTCTTCTTCAGTCGATCGATTGCAGTGCCCTGGAGAGCTGACAGGATGGCTTTTAGAGAGGAGAAGCTTTTCAGGATTCGGCACCTCTGATGTCAAGACATACAGACAGATATTCATGACCTGAGACAATAAAACACTTGTAGTATAGACTGCTTGTTTATAGAAGAAGCCTTTGATGCACAACAAGTCATGTGTCCCTACAAAAAAGCAAAGTGAGTGTGGGTCCTGACCTTGGCGACCTCTATCCACTGCTCAATGAGCTTCGCTCTCTGAGGGGGTGCCAGAGCACTGTTACTCAGACAGGTGACGACAACAGCATTGGCCACACTGTTGAACTGAGCAACAGCGGCCATTATGGTGGAGGCCAGGTGCTCTTTCCCTTTCTTGTCTCGCTGGGACCAGATGCCACCCAAACAATTGTAGGGCAAAACCCTCTTAAACAGCTCCTGTGAAAAACAGTGATTGCTGTCTGGTTACAGGTAGCAGTTTTATTTGAACCTTCTAATGGTGAGAATGTTTTGGTGGAAACCTGGCTAATTCTTTAAAAAAAAGATGGCGCTGTGGATGGCCTCCTTCGTATGGAGCTCTCCAGTTCATTTGCTTTTCCTGTGTTTAGTCATTTATTTTTGATCAGTTTTACCCGAGACAAGCTGCTGAATATTCAGCAGCACACGCCAGACAATCTTTTACAGTTTTTTGATTATTCAGACGTTCTGTTTGACATTTTATTCAGAAGATCAGGTGTGCTGTACAAGCGCGCTAAAAGACACAAACGTGGGAAGTGAGTGGCACGCTGGTCAAGCTCTGACAGTGCTACTTTCAAACTACACTGCCAAGCATCCATCTAGCAAATCTCCGCTCACATCCTAACAAAACAGACAAATTACTTCTCCTCTGCTGCAAATTCTGCTGCATTGTGCTTTATGGAAACCTGGCTGAGTGAAGCCATTCCGGACAGTATACTACATCTACAGGGCTTCCAGCTGTTCAGAGCGGGGAAAACGAGAGGCAGTGGAATTTGTTTTTACATCAATGAATGTCGGTGTACAGATGTAACATGCCGAAGAAGATGTGCTGTCCTAATTTAGAGGCGCTCTTTATAAACTACAAACCTTTCTACTCGCCGTGGGAGTTTTCCTCATGTATTCTTGTGAGTGTTTACATTCTTCCACAAGCGTGTGTGAACACAGCACTGCAACAGCTGGCTGATCAGATCACAGACACGGAGCAACAATTCCCGGACTCACTTATTATTATTCTTGGAGATTTTAACAAGGCATACCTCACACATGAACTACCCAATACAGACAGCACATTACATGCCCCACCAAAGACATAAACAGGATCACACAACAATAAAGGATGCATATCGCACTGTCCCTCGAGCAACTTTGGGACTCTCTGATCATCAATTGTTCATCTTCTTCCTATCTACAGGCAGAAACTAAATTAAGCTAAAGCTATGTATATATGGTCACATTGTCTTTGCACTGGAAGCTTCTGTCATCATGACAAATCATTCTGATTCTGATTCAGCAGTATTCAAATAAACATTAATGGTATCTTTAGGGAACTGGTACAGTTAAATAGAATCAGAACCAAAAGCATTAAATCCCAAACAATTGCTATCCACAGATCAACCATTATTAAACCATTCAATTAAATAAACTGTCAATTAATTAAGGTCTTACCGCATCCATGACTGTCAGCTGTTCAGCCACCAGAGCAGGACTGAAGGACAGGAATTCAGTGGGGCAGAATTCCTTCTCTAAGATGCTCTCCTCCGGCATGGCGAAGGGGAAGGTGGAGGGGTCACCTGCATAGAACAAAGCAGGTTGTCAAACAGGCCTCTGTTACTTTAGAGGACTGTCTCTCAGATGTTCAGCCTTTAATTCAGAGCTTTAGACCAGAAGATCAATAGTGACACTGTACCTTCAGGCTCAACCTCAGAGCTGTGATGGAAACGCTCCAGCAGATCAAGGGCCCGTCGCTCCAGATCAGATCCTGGGAAGTAGCGCTGCAGGTAAGATGTTAAGCTCTGCAGGCATCCATTGTCTGGAGGATTCCAGAAATCCTCAGGATACTGAGTCAACCACGCACCCAAGATGGATGCAACGGTGCTGCAGTGCACATAATTAAAAATGGACAAGAGTAATCAATATTCAACAGTGGCCAAATTAATTGGGGTCCAAGTAGTGTTAAAGGAATGGCACACACAAAAATAAACCCTGATGCCATCCCAGATGTGTATGAAAAATAGCAAAATGCTGTTAAGTAAATAGTTTTTGATGGTGTATAACATGTCACACCACAGGACATGTCAACAATATCCATATACTCTATAAACTGCAATTAACATGAAAATATTTATTATCCACTGATAATCTCAAAATGGCCAAATATCTGGCTGATATATTGATTTATCTCTAGATCGAAGGGTTCAGCTGAACAACATAAATAAAGACGTACTTCTTCAGCCCTGATTGATCTTCTGGAGTTGGTCCTTCTGAGGTCGGCTCAGGGAGTTTGCCAAACCTTAGATAAATCAGAAAGCATTTCAAAAACAATCGAGTGTATTTTCAAATATTCAACAGCACATGAGCTGTAAACATATTGATGGCCTGTGTACCTGTTGAGCAGCAGGTTCAGCACCTGCTCTGTGGTGGCAAAAGCTCGGTAGGTGCCGAGGAATATGTTCATGTGCATGTGGTCGTTCCATTGAAAGGCTGACACCATGTGCTCCACCAACTTCTCCAGGGTGCCAGCCTTCATGGTCCGACCCACGCATGAACCGAGGGCAGGATCTCCATCCACATCCAGCCACTGTTGCCCCTCATTGACTGAATGTTGGAGAGGCACCTTCCGGAGTTTGAGAATATAGACGGCTCCTTCCTCTACCTCCTCTATAGTCTCAGAATCCGAGGTCTACAGACAGAGAGAAAACCTGAGCATCCTGGTGCTTTAATTCTCATCATATGTTTCCTTTGATAGGACTGAACTTATTTTGTGTTCGTTACACAGTTAATATGTCAAGTGACTAGTTGTGCCAAGACCAAGACAGCAACAAATGCAAAGAGGCTGCAGCTACTGTGACACCGCAAACCTAACACAAACTCCACACCTAAAGAGTCTGAATTCTGTCTCTGAACAACACATTTAAAGATTAAAGAAAAAGAAGAGAAGGTATTGTGAAATTCAGTGTATTTATTACTGAAAATCTCAGAGGGTTCAAGTCAGTAATTTAGGTCATTATGATAAAAAGGTTGGGAATCTCTTCTGAGAAATGACACGGAGGACACAACTTTAAATCAGGACAAATCTGCTGAACTTGCAAACAAAGTGATATGTGCAAATTTCTACCAGTTTTCCTGTGTTAAACAAGTGCCTGCCAAAAGCCATAGAAACATATCAAATATTATATTCAACATATCTAACTTTTTAGACCTATTATGTTTTATCCAAGAACTTAAAGGTGGAATTTCAATTTCAATTCAAATGCATAAAAATCTGAGATTTATAATATTGGACATTTATCACTTTTACATTTTAAAATCATCTTAGATGACAGAAGTAAATGCATTAGTAACCTGTTGCCCTTTCTCTACAGCCGGCGGATCATCAGGTGGATCTTCAGTCACACAACTGGAGCCACAGCAGCGTGACAGGAATCTGACAACCCGATCTGTCCACCGCGTCGCCATCACAACAAGTTTATTAAAAGAAAATCCTCGAAGATGCGAGTGATGTGAATAAAAAAACACGAATAAATTTCTTAAAGCGCAGGAAACACAAGTGTCTCTGTCAAAACTCCAAACTCTCTCTCAACGAAACGCAGAAAGTTTCTGTTTTAATCAAACATTCGAATGTCGCTATAACGATTCGAATTCGACTTTATGACGATGTTTCTGCCGTAACGCACAGAGGGTCTCTGCTTTTGGGTTGTTATTATGTTATATTACCAACTGTATATTTCAGTTGTATTGTTCAAAAGACAATCTGAAATTGATTGTTTTGGCCGACAAAAGTTATAATTCATAACGTAGAACATTTAAAACACATGTGACAAATTGTCCGAGAGAACACATCTCAGTTTTCAATTTGACTCTTGAAATGAAAGCATAACATTATTAATTTGAATGCATAACATTATGGTATTATTGTGTTTACTAGCAAATAGCCAAATCAAAAATATGCTATTGGAATTTTTGTTTGGAGGACATTAATTCACAACAATAATAAAAATAAAATAAGACTACATAACAGTTTTATTCTAGGTGTTTAAAATGTCATTGACATAAAGGCTGTCAGAGGTGATACAAATAATAAATCTTTTAAATATCTAGTTGAAAACACACGTGTTAAATTATAGAAATGTAATCTTTGTGCCTAATTTGGTTTTATAGTTTTAAGAATAACAATTATAGCAATTTATAATAATAATAATAATAATGATAATAATAATAAAATACTTTAAAAGTGTCATGTGGTGTAACCATCATGTAAAGAGTATTAAAATAATTTCATTGCATATTAAATAAATAAAAAAACGTAAAAAAAAAAAAAGGAGGGGTAAGGTAAAACACACACACGTTTTTATATCATTGTGGGGACTCTCCAAATACTTCCATGCAATTTATACAGATCGAACTTTAATTTATATCACCTAATCCTCACAGAAACCTTTTTGCATTTTCAAAAAAAAAGTTTAATAATTTTGGATGGACCCCAAAATGTAGGTGATCTCAGGTTTTTACTAAACATACATACACACACACACACACAATTTCAACATTAACGAGGTGTATTCAAGTATTTGTTTATATGAAAACATTTGCATTTATATGGTATTTTGGAATCGTCATTGACACTAAAACTACAATAAAAACAGCTGTATTGCTAGTTATCTTAGTAAAACACATTGGAATTACACCCATCCAATAATAATCACATTTGATGTTTATAATTGCCCCGTTTAGATTCAATAAATAACACAGAAAGAAACATCAATTCAGGGGTCTCAGAATTAATTTGTAAAAAGTGCTTGTTTGTACTGAATGCTGCATTTAAAAATGAATAAATAAAAAAAGAGAGAAAAACTGAATTAATTTAGTTCTAATGTAAAAATTAGGGAACACAATTGATAAAACAATTGTTTTTATTAATATGTACATGCCTTAGCACTGACTGGGTAAAATACAAAACACTGAATAATCAGAATATGTTGGACACATCAGAAATCAGAGTTTGTTACTTTAGGGGAAAAGAAGGTACAGGATAAGATTTGTACAAGAATAAAGTTCAATTCCAAATTGACCAACAATACTGAGAAACACAAATAGAAAAATGCTAGCTAATGACTGGTCACATGATTAGCTACAGGGTAAAACGCACTTCCACGTGACCGATACACTTTGAACTCATTTAATCAGAAAACATGAACAGAATTAAATCATCCTATTATAATAGCACCACTGTAACAGTGTTGAACAAAGTTAAACAAGTCATTGTACACCATACACCTCTTTCATTCTACAATTTGGTGAAGTTTCCATCATCTTTACATTACAATATAAATGGAGGAAAACGTTTCCAAAAACAGGAGATGTGAGAGGAAAAACATCTTAATTTGTTTCTAGAAAACACAAACATTAATAAAAGCAATCTAAGATTAAAAATGAGAGGTGTAGATACTACACATGTGAATATAGAGCTGCATATACAGTATTTACAGTATAGTTGCAAAATGTATTTTAGAAACACCTTGCACCAAAAACATTGAAAAATCCAAGAGCTTAGATAAGCCCAGTCCACCATGCCAGTAAATATCTCCAAAATTTAAAAATGAAATAAAACCCTTTAAGCACAAATATACCAAATTATTAAATTCTCTTTTCACATGTATATAAAAAGTCAGGAGATCCATTTTTCCATTCACGCATGAGATGCCAACTCTACTGCAGATACAACAGTAGTGATGGCTCTTTTGATTGAGAAAGCTTATGGCTAAATAATATCTCTGTATTAAAGATACAAATAATTACATAAAAGTACATTTCATATCATGATAATACATGATATATATTTCAAAGACAAGTTTACAATGTCACTTGATCTACAGAAAACCTGGTATAGTAAACCGCACCTGTGGTTGGTATATATAAATCAATCATGATACATGAGTGCATGTTATTGGTCTTGGATGATAAAATTGGGTTTTTGGCTTTGTTATTGTTCTGTGTTATGACCGTGTTAGCGACTTGCTCTCTCGCTAACGACATCCTGGAGGCGCTTGAGCAGCACGTCGTCGTTCTCTTGACGGAGGCATTTAGATGGAGACTCAGTCTCGTCTCCCTCCATGGTGAACGCTCTCTTCTTACTCACCCCACCCTGACGGATCATCTGATTAATGTCACTCAGCTCCTGAGAGGAAACAGGAAGACGGAGGCTTTGAGATTCACAAGTGCAATTGACGAATACAGACCACTAATTATGAGGTTGAAAAATCACCACTTTTACACAATTTCGAGATCTTTGTTTAAATGTATAATTTTTTTCTAGCACCTTCATAGTGCATTATTTTCAGTGTTGGGTGCAATCCAATTACAAAGTAATTAGTAACTGTAATCGAATTACTTTTTAGTCAAAAAGTACTATAATGCACTATAATATTTAATAACATTTAAAATTCTTGTAATTAGATTACAGTTACTGACTTTCAATTAATGTAATTATTTATGCTTATTTCTAATATATTATTTATATGGAATATATGAATTATGGCCCACGAGTCGTCATTATGAATTTTGAAGGAGAAATGGGAGAAATGCTGAGTGTATGACTTGTGTACAACAATGAAGAAATAAGATATTCTTTTGAATTTGTTGAGCAGTAAAGCGTTTTAGAAAGTAACTGTAAAGTAATTAGTAATGTGATTACTTTGTCAATCAATTTTTAAGTAATTTACACATCACTGATTTTCAGAATTGAAGAAAAATAAAATATTAATATAATTACTTTAATAATACTCTTATTAATATTTCTCATCCAAAACACAATTCTTTACCTATTTTTAGCTGTAAAAATCCATCAAATCCTGATCGTCAATGTACACTTACGGTATGATTTCGGAATTGATAATCCCTCAGAATTTGTGTTATTAATAGAATTAACATCAAATTGACAAACAGTTTCACACCCAAATTTCAAATCGCATTTGACAAAAGATCATAATTAAATCTTTGTTAGTTCTAGTGCTGCAACTAACTACCGGTATTATTTTGATAATCGATTAATCAACTTTTTTATTACAAAATTATATAGATTTATGACTTGTTTGCGATGCATTGTTCAAAATATAAATGTCACAATGTGAATATAAATACTTCTATTATAATATTTCTGTAAGCTAATGTCTTTATATAAATATTAGGGACTATTACAATCCAATTACAGTTCATATTCTAATAAAATGTCTTGCATTATATGTAAGATTTAAAAAATCATGGTTACATTTAAACTTAAATTTGTTACCAAACGGGGATCTGGGTAGCTCAGCGAGTTTTGACGCCAACTACCAACCCTGCAGTCGCGAGTTCGAATCCAGAGTGTGCTGAGTGACTCCAGTCAGGTCTCCTGAGGAACCAAATTGGCCCGGTTGCTAGGGAGGGTAGAGTCACATGGGGTAATCACTTCGAGGTCGCAATTAGTGGTTCTCGCTCTCAAAGGGGCGCGTGGTAAGTTACGCGTGGATCGCTGTGAATAGCGTGAGCCCCCACACGCTCCGAGTCTCCGCCGTGTCATGCACAATGAGCCACGTGATAAGATGCGCAGCGCAGCCTGACAATCTCAGAAGCAGAGGAAACTGAGACTTGTCCTCCGCCACCCGGATAGAGGTGAGTAACCACACCACCACGAGGAACTAGTAAGCAGTGGGAATTGGTCATGCCAAATTGGGGAGAAAAGGGGATAATAAAACAACAAACGGTTTTAACAAAATCATTATGCTCTCTTTTTCCACTGTGGTCGGTTTGAACGACGCGGTCACACACACACACACACGGTTGCTGGTAAAATAGTCTATTCTAAATGTTATTCATCCATAGATGTGGAGTTTTTTTTTTTTTCTATCCTTATTTATTTATTACATAATGGCATTATTATATAAAGGAAAATTATGTTGATGCCGATTATTAAATACAAAAGTGTGACCAACCTTGGAAGGGCTGCTAGTGAACTTGTACGTGTAGGAACCACTGGGAGTGAGACTGCAGCCGTTCTTACGAGGAGAGACAAAGATGGAGTGTTTCTGAGACACACGACGAGGAGAGAGAGGCTGAGCACGAACCGTGGGGAATGGAGATAGTGGAGGAGCCTCCATCTTTACCGAGAGAGGGGGAGAGAACCAGTGAGATGATCATTTTCAAACTGAATCATTAAATAAGACATCATATGTCTCAATCCAAGCAATGAGCCAACCTTGCTGTCGAGTGTTGACTGCGCATATCTGAGAGCGAAAGATTTCATCTTTAAAACGTAAACAGAGTTGTAGAACTGGATGAGGTCTCCTCTTTCTTCTGATTCACTGTCTGCATCTGTTCTTCCAGCTGATTCTGTCCTCTCATTGGCTGATGAAAGAAATGGACACATAAAACCATTCACAAAGGCAATAAAAAAAGAAGGTAACTTATAATGACCAATTACTGCATTTAAAAAGTTGTTACTGACAAGCAAAAATTAAATGTAAAAACAGAGATCTGGGACTTGGTCCACATTGTTCTTACACTGGTCTGCTGGTGGATCCACTTCCATGTTCTCATCGGTCTGTTGCTCTCTGGGACGCTGTTTCAGTAAAACACTTCGGTATACCTAGAAAAACCCAAGAAATCTGATTTTGCAAACCCAACCAAAAGATACATGTAGGACATTAGGATGAAGAAGCAAGTGGACATTTTCTATATTTAAGCAAATGTGTGTGCAAACCCACAATAAGCACAATAATAAAAAACAATAAAGAATAGGAAAAAAAGCAGGTGTAATTCTTCTTGCATGATGATGTCACTGTTTGGCACAACTGACTGTTATTGAAACGCACATGACTGTTGGCCTGAGGTTGAGTTCGGTAGCATTTCATAATGTCTTGAAAGGTGTGCTCTTCCTTTGTGATCTAAAGGAGGAGAAAGAGAATGTGTGAAAAATGCAACATTTACTAATAGTGAAAATGTAGTGTTATTTATTAAAAAGCAATAACTAAGTGTGTGTATACTTCTTTCCATGTTAAAATGCTCTCGTATCCCAGCTTCTAAGCATTCCTGTTTGTTTGAGTGGTCCGTGTAATAAAGCATCTAAAAGTCTAACTTGGACTTGTACCTTTGCTATAATGTAGATGGCACAGAGCAGTAGTTGGTCCAGATGTCTGTCCTTCATCATGTCAGTGCAGTGCAGAACAGAGTGTTCAAAACATGTCCAGATCTTCCCCCGCAGCTCTGCTGAGATGTCCAGCTTCAGACACAGATCTCGCAGACGCACACTGGCTAAATGATACACCTGATTGAACAAGCAATGGAAGACATTAAAGGTCTACCAATAGTGGATTTTGCTGATACCGATGACAAAGGTGGTGGAAAAGGCCGATACGAATTATACGTTTTTAAAATCAATTTATAGAATGTAAACAAATAATAAAAAATCGTAGTCTTTCCTTAATATGATGAGCACAGACATAGAGGCTGCAGAAGTCCAACATGAATCAAATCTAAAATTCAGTTCATCGTGCAACAAAAATAACGAAAATAAAAAACTAATCAAAGAGATTTGGTGCATAAGGCGAGACATTTAAAAAAAAATAAAAAACAAGCCAGAAATTCACCAGGGACCTCTATTTTGAAATGACAGAGACTTGGATCTATTACAATGCTCTATATGCTCAAATGAATAGCCTATATATATATATATGTTCACCAGATGAAGGGTTTTGTGTAGGGATGCACTCATATGAAAATATTTGGCAGATACCAATGCTGATTTTAACAAAAAACTACAGGCCTATGCAGATACCGATATTTTGCATCTTACATTATTTTGTCATCAGATCAATTCTTTGCTAAGAAATTATGTTTTAAAAATGTGCAACTAGGAACAAAACCTTTTTCTCTGTTCTGAACACATGACAAGCCAAAATTTTAAAGAGAAGCCACAATGAAAGATAGAGAAATGTTTTTGAAAAATAAATTATCAAAGCATGATGATTGATGTGAAAATATTATTTTGCACTTTTTTTTTTTTTTGCAGTTCAAATCAACAGAACTTTTTTCAATGTTTGTACTGTAAATAATAAAACATTATAAATGAATATTATGCATGTGCAATTCCATGGAAATGCCAACCACATCATAGAAAAATAAAAAGTTACCAAAGAAACAAAACGCCCTTTTAAGTTGTGGTATAATAATGTATAATGCAATACATACTGCTAGAGGGCGCCACTTGCTTACACAATGGTGATTGAATTGCTAAATAACACATTTTTATTGCCACGACCTTATGAATTAAAGCCTTATTTCTCAGATTTAAGACCTTTTTAAGGCCTTATTTTGCAGAAGGGCGAATTAAGACTTTTTCAGAAACCCTGATTTTAGCCACATACTTTACTGGATCTAACATTTGTTATAGTCCAGTCAACTAAATTAAACATTTCACTGTATCACTAGGCTTGTCTGTTTAGCTAGATAAAAGGCAGTAAATTCTGCATTTCTTGGCCAAACGCAATGCGCCTGCTTCTTTTGGAAATATTTTTGTTGTGTCTCAAAAGGTCAGTTACTCTTTATATATTTTGAATGGTTTATATATGCAAAAATATCACACCTCAATCCCGTTGTTCTTTTCCTTACTTTCCTGAAGAAAAGCGCTAGTGATCCAGTGCGGCGGGGTTTGTTGATGGGTGGGTGTGTCTCTGGGCCGCTGGGTGGAGCTATGTTTCGGCTTGGGGAAGTGGTCAGTAACAATTGAGCAGTGAGGGGGTTCATCTCATTGGACTGCAGCTGAATGACAGTGAAGCTGCCCATCTCATTCTTTACCACTAAACACAGAGGAACAGAAGCACATCAACAAACATCACATGCATTTTTAATGGCAAATTTGAGAACAGAGAATATGTACTGCTACTAAACCATATTTTGCATCATTTCATGAAAAAAAAAATCTATAGTTGTTTTTCTCTGGCATATTTGCTTGAGGAATTTCTTTTAATGAAATGTTCTGTGATTTTGCAACTTATTTTCATGTTCAACGATGTAATCGTCAAGGTAAATTTCAGATGAAAACATTTGCCCTGAGGTAAGTTGTTCAAAGTGAGTCACTAATCATTTACTAATCAACAGCAAAAACAACAGTAGAAAAAAAAAGGTACCTGGCAGTGGAATGGTCAGCTGTTGGCCATTTCCAGTTGCCATGGAGAAGAGAGTCGCTGTGCTTGTGGTGATTTGGTTTTCTGTGGAACTGGGAATTATTTTGATGGGGGTTACTGAAATTCTCCTCATTGGGGACCGAGGTGGAGGGTCGTCACCAAATAAGCGTCTCTTAGCACTGCCAGCAGCAGGAGAGCTGTAGCGATCGTGAAGAGAGATGGGAGACTGAGGGACATCTGAGAGAGAAAGAAGAGACAAGTATTATCAAACGAGAATGAAAGTTGCTCACTTGCTAGCATTAAATCACTTGAGATGATATCTCAAGTCACTCATTGATCCTTTGAATAGGTCGGAGACATGCTGAAAGATGCGTGTTTGGTTTGTAACCTTTGCGTGCACTGGAGCCCAGGCCAGTGCGGACCTCTCTGATGCGAGGGTGGATAATAGGGGACAAAGCCACCAATGGGAGGTGAGTGGGACCCCCTGTACTGTTGCCCGTGTCAAAACTACTGGGAAAATTCACCTGAGAAACACACAAAAATATGCAAGGTCTTAGACTTGTTTTAATCCTTAGTTTTGGGCTGTAATTACTTATTTGAACAATTCAGGCATCCCTTGTGTATCAAAAACATTTTGAGAACTTGCATTTGATTTGTTTTCTCTACTTAAATGAAAGAAATATTCTGTGTTATTTACAAGTGTGTGCATACCTCTTCAACAGTGGGGACTTTATTGTTGTCGTTGTTGAGAGAGCTCCACAGGGCAGAGTCTTGACTCCAGGCTTTGCTCTCCAGCACCTGCTCCTCTATACTGTTCAGATGTTTCACCATGTCTCTGGACAAACTCTCCTCTGAACGGATAAACACCTCAATCACCTACAAAATCACAAACAAAATTTCAATTAAATATCCATCTTTCAGAAAAATACACAGTACTGTTTTGGCTCTCAAACTTTGTATTTAACTGTAGAATTTCAAGCGCTGGCCACAGAGGGTCACAAAAAATATATATACATATTTTTAAATGTATCGGCAACTAAAACTGATATAACAGTCTTTATGCATGATTCAATAGGGTAATGCAGTTTGGTACGGTGTTTGGCTTTTCCTAAATGCCCATAAGAAAACACATAATACGGGAGACTGAATCTAGTTGTCACACTCCAGTGAATATTTCAAAGGGTAGGTTTATTTTTTTTAATGTCAACTACTGCATAGCCATATACCTTAAAATCTTGGCTACAAAAATGCAAGAGAACATTTTCGCTGATCTTGCCCAAGAAAAAAGGTACAGTGCAGCTCACTGAGCACATGTTGAACTTTTGTGACAACATGCCCCAAAAGATTGGTATATTTATGGAGCAAGTTGTCACAACGTGAACATCGGGCAGTGACAGGGGAACATGTCCCCACGATCACAACAACCAAAACAAAATCAATGCTCCTCTTTAAATCTGCATTAACATTAAACAGCCAATTATAGGTTTTTCAGCTAAATGTAGAAAATTAAACAATTATGAAGCAAAAAATAAATCATAACGAACAAAAAAAATGGAAAAGGTAACATACAAAAATATCAAAATATTATGGCATTTAAAAACAAAGCCCCAACCTGATTTTCATGAAAAATACCTTTGTCCTATAAACACACAAACTTTATAGTGGACTTAAAACTATATAGTTGACTCTTGTCTTAATTTATGCCAGCGTTGTTTGATTATGTTCACTTGATTACCCAAGAGCTATAACAAATATTAAAAGATGACAGTTTATAATTGACCAAATTATTCTAATTTAAGAGTTTTGAAGTAATTGTTTGAAACCAACATAAAACAGTCTGCAAGAGAAAACACATTTGAAAATGTTTTACTTCATCTTTTCATTACTGGGACAAAGCCTTCCCTGGTTGACATCTAGCCCTGGTCTTCCCTTTATGGTAGCGTATAATTTAAGCAGAGTTGGGCAATTTTGTAGTCACACCAATGTGACCTCTAATAATTTCATCGCTTTCTGGAACCCTGCAATTGCAATATGTAAATCCTGACACTGCAAAGTGTGCCTTTGCAAATAGATAATTTCATTTTACATCAGATTTTGTACCTTGTAAAAGTAGAAAGGTGGGATATGGAAGATATCTATTATCCAGGGGAAGGTTCTTTGAGAGCTGTAAGCAAACAGCACCACCTCCAGACAGCACGCCAGCAGAGAGCAATGCAACACCTCTTGCTCCAACAGGACCTGATAGAAAACAGGAGCGATCCTGTTAAATCTTGCATGACTGTGAACATTGAAAATTAAATGGCTTGCAGATTTATCATGTTTATCAAGTAAGCTGACATACTGCCATGTCTTTGCCCTGTTGTCTCTTCATCTCTTGTGTCATGATGTTCTCTAGGATTTTAAAGTACAGGATCTGAGCCAGCTTCAGACGATTCTCTGCAAAATCTGCACACAAGAGCCGACATTACAGTGTGTAAATGACAGAATTTTCTTTGCTGGATAAACTATTTCTTTAAGTGAACAGCATGTCAGACCAATGTGTGCTCCTGGTAGGTCGTCTGATGGTTTGGTGTAGGCCTCTTTAAACCTCTCTCCCAGGGTCTTCACTCGCTTCAGAATGGCTTCAGTGGGGTTCCGAGAGCAGGAACTGTAAAACAAAGAGAAGTCAAACACATTATGCTGCATGTTTCACAATGAATTAAAGCATCCACCACATGAGCATGAAGGTTAGGTTCACATACTCATGAAATCTCAAAACATTGGTTGGATGGGTTTGCAGGATTCTTACTTAAAGATCTGTAGCAGAGCATCACTGGGTGCGTTCCGGAGTCCAGACACCATACTCTGCAGTCTGCTAACACTTTGAGTGGCTGAAGAAACAGGGGTGACCAACACCTCCTTCTCCTTCAAATACCGACGACCCGTTAGAGGCGTAGAGGGAGCTAGGGAGCGCATCTGCACAAAAACAGAAATATTTATTAGTAGTTAAATAGTAAAGGCTTTCGCAGACTGATATATCAGTCTGACCGATTAATTTGCAGCTATTAGGCCATATGAATAATTTTGCATAGGTCTCATTTCCCATAGTTACATTTTATTATCAGCAATCAGGCGCCATTGCCAGCCATGTCATTGAAAATGTATTTTCTGTTTTCAAAAACTAGCGAGTATCATTGTTTCATAAATCAATGTTTCATAAATGTTCATTATTATTATTGTATTATATTAAGTACATGCACTATAAATCAGTATCGCCCATTGAAAAACCCATTAATTTGTTTTGTAAAATTTATGGGGTCCCACTTTATATTAGGTGTCTTTAACTACTACCTACTAACATTAAAATACATACAATGGATTTATTGTGTAACTACATTGTTCTGCAAAATTCTCACAGGGGTGAGAATTTCAAAATTCACATTTTTAAATTGAGGTACGGATAGGCTCAGCATACAGTGCCTGACCAAAAAAAAAGTTGCATACTTTAATATTTCGTTGGACCGCCTTTAGCATTGATTACGGTGCACATTCGTTGTGGCATTGTTTTGAAAACCTTATGCAACGTCTCAACATTAATTTCCACCCAGAGATCATTAATTTTTGGCCGAGATATTGTATTGATGTCGGGAGTGTCGAACATTCCATAAAGTTTTCTCCAGCACATCCCAAAGACTTTCAATGGGGTAAAGGTCAGGACTCTGTGGTGGCCAATTCATGTGTGAAAATGATTCTTTGTGCTCCCTGAACCACTCTTTCACAATCTGAGCCCGATGAATCTTGGCATTGTCATCCTGGAATATTCCCATGCCTTCAGGGAAGAAAAAAATCCATTGATGGGATAACCTGGTCATTCAGTACATTCAGGTAGTCAGCTGACTTTATTTTATTGCCGCATAATGTTACTGAGCCTATACCAAACCAATTGAATTAATTAAATTTACATTTATATAGAGCTTTTCTGACACTAGAATCAAAGCACTTTACACAGTGAACAGGAGACTTTCCTCGACTTCCACCAGTGTGCAGCATCTACCTGGATGATGTGACAGCAGCCATAGTGCGCCAGTACACTCACCACACACCAGCTATTGGTGGAGAGGAAAGAGTAGAGATATAGAGCCAATTAATGGATAGGTATTAGGAAGACATCATTGAGTAGGGTTAATGGGGGGAATTTGGCCAGGAAACCGGGGTTACAACCCTACTCTTTTACAAAAAGTGCCCTGGGATTTTTTTAATGACGACAGAGAGTCAGGACCTCAGTTTAACATCTCATCCGAAGCCACTCCAGATCATAACACTACCTCCAGAGGCTTGTACAGTGGTCACTATGCATGACGGGTAAATCGCTTAATAGGGTAAATCTGGACTCATCAGACCACATTCCATTGCTCCACAGTCAAACCTTTACTCGACCTATCAAATTGAATTAGTTTTTTCAGATTAGCTTCACTAACAAGTTGCTTTCTTGTGGCCAAACAGCCATTTAGTTCCAATCCTGTAAGTTCTCATTGCATTGTGTGAGTGGAAATGCTCTTACTTTCACTATTAAACATAGCTGTGAGTTTTACAGTCAGTTTTTTAAGAAGTGACTTCAAGCATTTTAGTGATGTCCAATCACAATCATTCAAGATATTTTTCCAACCACATTTCTTCTGCGAAGCTGACGGTTCACCACTATCCTTCCAGGTTTTAATAATGCGTTTAACAGTTCTTAACCCAGTTCCAGTTATAGCAATTTCCTTAGGTCCAATAATTTGCCTCTTCTGAAACACAGTAACATCTTTTCCATGACCATGGGATATGTCTTCCGACGTGGTTGCTTAAAAAATGAGAAGCTGCACATTGCATCAGTTAAGGTTAAAAGTATTGTTGCCAGCTGAATCATATTAAATCACTGCAATAATGATCCAATCATAGGCTCTTAAGTATCTGCTTTTTCAAATCCAAACAGCAACTTTTTTTGGCTAGGCAGTGTAAGTAGGTTAAAGACATAAAATATTAATTGGATCCATTCACATTAAAACATGTAGCAAAAAAAGTGTACACTTAAAATGTTAAAGTCCACGAATACATAAGCCAGGCATATGTGGTAGCGTTTGAAAGCTTAGAAACTGAACTTTTATAGATAACCGTAAATCTGCATTCAGATTTTCAAAAGAATACCCAAGTGAAACAGGATTTCTGTAAGACAACAAATAGAAACCTCTCTTTTATGCACCGATCACTGCTGTCATATTGGGGTTTTTGCCCCAATATGACAAAAACTTCTGCTCTTTACGCAGAATTTCTACAAAATTAGCCATTTTGTGAACTTGCTTGTGTGAATAATCCGAATTATACATCTTAGATGTCTAGACTCATCTAAAGACTGACAAACAGAACATTGTTAACCATTACAATCCTTTACTCTAATGTGGCAGTGTGAGCAAATGTTTCATTACCTTCTCAAAGTGTTGCTGAAGGTTGTTCTCCACCTGCATGCGAGCGGAAAGTTGACCCGATGGAGGTTCGGCAGTGGATTTGCGTGGTGTTCCAATCTCCTCATCCGCATCAGGACCCAAAAACACTCGCTCGTCAAAATCACCCACAGTCAAAACATACTCCTCATACTCACGATTTATGGCTTTACTGGAAAAATAAACAAAGTAAAATATCTGTCAATCTCTTTATGCTATTTTTATTGCATTAAAAGAAAAGGTGTAATTTCCTGAAAAAGTTTTACGTTAAACATATGCTTACTTGTTGTCTTGGAAGTTTGGGGGATCAAGCAATTCAGTCAGAGTCTCAGTGTCACCTTTTAGTATCTGAAAATAACAAGAATTATAATCGATGCATGCTAGCAGAACAAGGAGTTTCATTGGGCTAGATTGGAGCAATTAAGATTTGTCATGCCATTCGTTTTCTGTGTAGTGTGGTTGTAAAAGTGTGTGTGTATTCCTCACTCTTTTCTCAAACAGGCTCTTTATGTAGGGTTTGAAGTAGTGCTCCTTTATGCCTTTAGCCTCCACCACCAGCCCATCATGCAGTTCACACAACCTGTCAATCACACATGGCATCTCTTTCAGGTTTTCTGTGTCCTTGGGAAGACCTAAAGAGAAATGAGTAACAAATTATTCTTAATGTAGCACACAGATGTGACTAGCATCAATATCATCCTTACAAATTGTATTTGGTAAAACAGAATTATCATGGCTGTGAATCAGCAATTAAAGAGATTGGCTACCAAATAAAATGGCCGACACTTAGAAATGAAAAAGAAACACCATCTATGGCCACAATCCCTTGATCAATTCTTGAACACTTCTCTCAGCTGGGTGTAGAGATTCTTTTACCTCTAAAGTGTAGATTGATGAGATCTTTACGATTGGAGCACATGAGAGCATTGCAAAACACCAAGTCCAGACAGCAGAGCAGGAGATGATAAGAGTTGACCAGGTCATCTCCAATCATACTGAAATTACCTGAAAACAAAGCACCAATCATGTTACCAGTTCGCTGTAGCACTACGAATGCTGTCGGTCATTATTAGTCTCATCTAAATTATACTGATCATGAACTGATTTTAGTCAACTTACCTTTTGTATACACAAAGAGAGTCCAACAGAACTTGAAGACATCACTGATGTGGCATGGAAGACGTCTAAAGAGGAAGCAATACATTTATTCATTTTCTTTTTTTAGATGACAGCTGAAAGCAGATAGAGACAGAAGAGGCAGAGAGAGAGTTTACCGGTGTTTACGGCTTCTAGGCTGGCGCGGAGGTTCACCCTGAGGATTCTGAAACATGTCCAGAAATATCGGCTCAAATTTACGAAAAATCACTGTGGATACTTCAAAGTTGCGCTCTAGTCGACCTATGCGGTTGCGGAAGTCCTGTGATAGATTTGACATGTCCGACCATTTCTTCATCTTGCTGAAGAACTGGATCAAACTGGAGGACAGTAAACACACAGCTTTGAGTTCATAAATAAAAAGCATTTAAAACCAATGTCATTGCCACACTTTTCCTGAGTTCTGCACTGAAATGATCTGGTTATAAAATCCATCATTTTGCAAGCAATGAAATGCTTACCTGAGTTTAGAGGAGCGCAGTATCCTTGTAAGGGAAACGCAGTTGCCCTCCATCACGCCATGCCCCACAGTGGGCGTGGAGCTCTTCCTACAGGCAGCATACAGAGAACACACCAGCCAGTGTACAACATCACCCTGAAACAATCACAGACAGGACACAAATAAAGACTACTGTGACACATATATAGAAGCCAGAGGGTGAATAAACCTTTAAATTCAACACTCTTACAAGTAATTTGTATGCATTGAACATTAAATAACTGTTCTCTTTAAATTTCTATTTGTTCTCTATTAAGTAGTTCATTGACAAATAAGGTTGACCTAGGTGATAAACATTTGAAATATTTAAAAAAATATCAACATTATTTTCTTAAAAAATGATAATGATAAAAAAAAAAGTTTAGTGACTTAAAATGTCATGTGGTGTAACCAAGTAAAAGGTATTAAAATAGTTTCCTTGCACCCTGAATACATGAGTGTAGCAGCTTAATCGCTAATTTAAAACATATGTTAAAAGGTGAAAAATATGTTTTACAAACATCCTGAATTTTTAAGTTAACAATATCAAGACGTTTTCTCATGGTTACACCAAATGACCTGAACAAAATAAAAAGTCAAAATATAGATTTTTAATGGTATGACAAAATTATGATTTGTTTTTAAAACTTCACAGACAGTCTTGTGGGAAATAATAATAAAAGATTATTCAGCACAACTCATGGCAACCATTATTGTTTCAGCAATTTCAGCTTTTAATGAGACTTTTATTTTTTTATTTCTCCGCAAAGTTACACTACATCACATTTCGACTTTAAGCCCCAGAAAAAGTATCAAAATGACTTTAAAACTGGAACTGAAAACATGTTTATTATAGAAAATGTGTTTTCAAGTAATTGTTCTGTGTGAACTGAAATTATAATGCATTTTTGAATGAAAGGTTAGCTTCACATCATTGACCCAAGTGTAATGCCAAATTAATACAAGTGAATTTACATAAATCACTTGTTTGATGGCAACTATTGAGATGAATTGGATAAGTAGCCAAGAACATTCATATGTAAACATGTATTGTAAATCAAAGCTGTTGTTCTATTCAAACCTGTGTTGAGGGACCTTGTTACTAAAGATGGTCTGATTGAAATGGCCTTTAGAAAAAACGATTTTAAGAAATTAATATCTTATCTCATGCCATATGACTCACGTTTATGTTATAATACATGACACAGCAGTGAAGTCATTTAAAAGACATTATTCTATTACCTAACCTTTAATCAAATAGTATGAAATGGTTTGACTATATTGTTTTACAAATTTTTTCGAAAATATATTTCAGCTTTTTCTCAGGTTTAGAGCAAAAAAAAAAAAAAAAAAAAACATCATTTAAACAGTTTAAAAAGAATATGTCACTTCATGTCATTTGTGCTATCAATGTTAAAACGTTTATTTTGAAATTACAAAATCTTGTAGAAAAGAACTTTAAAAGTCAAAGTTCAGAGGAAGACGAGGCTGCTCAAATGTGCATATCATTATTTCGCATCACGTTGAAAAAGTTATACATTTAAATTGGAACCTTCCTATTGTGTTCAGAATCTGCATTCGTGAGTCAATTTTGACCTGGTGGAATTCAAGCTTATAAATCATTCATAACCACGTGGTTTTCATCTTAACCTATAAGTCATTAAGAAGTTCTTAACTATACATGCATTTAAAAATATATTTTTTGCAATGTTAACTGACAAATATAAAAGTATGCAATTTAATTATCAACATTTATGTAAAATTTTACCTGAAAAACATAAAATACAATTTATATTAACATCTAAATGTAAGAATTACTAGTAATTTGAATGAGATGTGAATTACTCATAACAGTTCAATACAACTTGGTCAAAAGTTATGAAACCAGCATATTCTTTCAACTAAACTTCATCAAAACAACTGTACAACTTAAGTATACAACATTAACACTTCTTTACTATGTTTTTAAACTAAATCTATTCTGTGAGTATGTGGTAAGCTGGTTCAGGATCAGATGGCTGCAGAGTAAAATGTGGATGATTTCCTTTAAAACCCTATTTAGACTAATGTGTGCATGAACTTTTGTTCTTACCACACCACCTTTAGGCTGCAGAACCTTTGATTTAGTTTATTATGTTTATTACATCCGTCATCTCTGTTTTGTACAGGAATGTGTGTGTTTACATGTTTGTAAACAAGATACATTCACAATGAGACAAATAAGTATGTGAGAGAACATGGGAAAGAGACAAAAATGTAATGGGGCTTTTCCACTGCACGGTACAACTGGACTCTGCTCACTTTTGGGGGGTTTTCCACTGTTCCACGGACAGTACCTAGTACTTTTTTTTAGTACCACCTCGGTCGAGGTTCCAAGCCGATACTAAATGTGACGTCAAAACCCTGCTGCTCACTGATTGGTCAGACAGAATCGTCATTACCAGCGTCACCGGATTTTCGACACTGGACATCAACCTGCTAGCTTTAAAGTTAGCTACAGCGATAGCAGTATCATTTGTTCACCCGACTTTGGAATTGTGAAAAAATAAATGGTGTGTGCAAAACCATGCCGTGGTTAATAAACGAGGTGCAGATGTTCTTCTCGTTAGTGATGAATGAAACAAAAATGTCTTTCAGGAAGTGTCTCAGCTGTTGGCCGCACACGGCTACCAACAGTGAAGGGAAAAGTAAAAAAAAAAAAAAAAAGGGGACTACAGAACCATCAAGGAAAATTGGAAGTGGTTCGACCAAATCGGATCTATCTAGACTGGTGAGCAATGGGAGGGAGAGTGCCCTTGACTCAGCCACGGCTGGAGGATGGTACGTTAACTTTATACTCTGCTTGAAAGCTTCACTTTATTTAGTTGAACAGCTACTGGAAAGCTTGCTTCTAAAACAACCAGGCCAATTTAACCGTTACACCTGTGTAAAATCACCATGCAACAACTGCTTTATGCAGCACAATGAGCTAGCAGCTAGCGGTTGTGTTATTGTTTAGTGTCGCGTTTAAGATGATGTCACGGGAGTAGAGGCGGTGCAACTATGACGATCAGCCTATACTCCCCCCAACGTTGAGGCGGCACTAAACCGCAGTGGAAAAGCAAGCTCAGAAAAGTGAGTAGAGTCGAACCGTAACGTGCAGTGGAAAAGTGCCATAAGTAAAAATCTAATTCATAGAAATCTACATAATATCATGTGTAAAGCCATAATTGATGTCTGGGTCAATATTGACACGCAAACATAAAAGATGTAACAATTTTAATTATGTGTATTCTGATAGTCTTGACAGTCACAAAGTTTGGTTCCATACTAAAAACTATGTGGTATTTAAAAATTATTACAGTGCATCTGGAAAGTATTCACAGCGCTTCACATTTTATGTTACTGCCTTATTCCAAAATTAATTAAAGTCATTATTTTCCTCAAAATTCTACAACAATACCCCATAATGACAACGTGAAAGAAGTTTGTTTGAAATTTAAAAAAAAATAAAAAATAAAAATCACAGAAGTATTCACAGCCTTTGCTCAATACTTTGTTGAAGCACCTTTGGAACCAATTACAGCCTCAAGTCTTTTTGTGTATGATGCTACATGTTTGGCACACCTATTTTTGGGCAATTTCTCCCATTCTTCTTTGCAGGACCTCTCAAGCTCCATCAGGTTGGATGGGGAGTGTCGGTGCACAGCCATTTTCCGATCTCTCCAGAGATGTTCAATCGGGTTCATGTCTGGGCTCTGGCTGGGCCACTCAAGGACATTCACAGAGTTGTCTAGTAGCCACTCCTTTGATATCTTGGCTGTGTGCTTGGGGTCGTTGTCCTGTTGGAAGATGAACCTTCGCCCCAGTCTGAGGTCCAGAGTGCTCTGGAGCAGGTTTTCATCAAGGATGTCTTCTGTACTTTGCTGCATTCATCTTCCCCTCGATCCTGACTAGTCTCCCAGTTCCTGCCGCTGAAAAACATCCCCACAGCAAGATGCTGCCACCACCATGCTTCACTTTAGGGATGGTATTGGCCAGGTGATGAGTGGTGCCTGGTTTCCTCAAGACATGATGCTTGCCATTCAGGCCAAAGTGTTCAATCTTTGTTTCATCAGACCGGAGAATTTTGTTTCTCATGGTCTGAGAGTCCTTGAGGTGCCTTTTGGCAAACTCCAGGCAGGCTGTCATGTGCCTTTTACTGAGGAGTGGCTTCTGTCTGGCCACTCTACCATACAGGCCTGATTGGTGGAGTGTTGCAGAGATGGTTGTTCTGCTGGAAGGTTCTCCTCTCTCCACAGAGAAACGCTGGAGTTCTGTCAGAGTGACAATTCCTCTGACTTCATGGCTTGGTTTGTGCTCTGACATGCGCTGTTAACTGTGGGAACTTACATAGACAGGTGTGTGCCTTTCCAAATCATGTCCAATCAACTGAATTTACCACAGGTGGACTCCAATCAAGTTGTAGAAACATCTCAAGGATGATCAGTGGAAACAGGATGCACCTGAGCTCAATTTTGAGTGTCATTGCAAAGGCTGTGAATACTTATGTACATGCATTGGTTCTATTTTAAAACATTTGCTAAGATTTCAAACAAACATATTTCACATTGTAATTATGGGGTATTGTTTGTAGAATTTTGAGGAAAATAATGAATTTAATAAATTTTGGAATAAGGCTGTAACATAACAAATGTGGAAAAAGTAAAGCGCTGTGAATACTTTCCGGATGCACTATACCTCTCCCGGGTCAAAAATGACCCAAACGCAACAAAGAGGGTCAACTGTAATTTGTTCCACATTGTTAATTTAAATATCTTATTGATTTTACATTATGTTCATGTGAAAAAAATATATAATTACAGTATGATTTATTAATTTTAGTCACCATATTAGAAAATACATAATTTAAAGAGAATTTGTCACTGGTGTTACAACCCTTGCTTCACTTGTTAAACAAACAAAAAATGAAGAACAACAGTCAAGCTGTCCTTTATGAATAAAAACAATGTCAAGAAGATGTTAAAAAGTTAGTGTTTGTGGGTGAAAACTGAACCTAATTGTAAATTTACATTTTTTGAGAAAGATCCATGTTTTTTGCTAGTAGCTGGCTTTAACAATCTTTACCGACTAGTACTGGAGGGTTTAACTAGGCCTATGTATACATGAACTGTACAGTGATGGTATGATACTCTACTTTACTATCATATTCAAGGTCCTCAAAGGGACCATAGTATTACCATGTAATCATGGTACATGCCAAAAAACATTGTAATACCATGGTATGTTTTGTTAGAAACTAGCATACGTAGTTAAAGCAGATCTTTCACTAGATACTATATATACACCATGATACTGGTTGATTATCACAATCACGTGCCAGGGTATTTAAATGGTGAATGTCAAAAAACTGACATTACCTAGAAGCAATATCTCAAAAACATGGTAATAACTTAGTACTTTTTTTTTTATAGAAGTGTCCTCATGATACTCAAAGAATACTATGGAATTACAATGGTATCTGTGGTATAGGTCCATAAAACACAGTTATAGGTAAGTTACTCTAAAAATGTAACGAATTACTAACTACTAATTACATCTTCTACTGTGTAATTAAATTAATATACTAATTACTCTGTCTAAAAATTAATTGCATTGCTTATTACTAATTACTTTCTAAAACCTTTATCAACCAAGGATAGACATGAAATTGTTCTTTTAATTCTTTCAAATAAATAATATAAAATAAAATATATAATTCTTGAACTGGTCAAAGAATTTAAGGGGGCAGCATTAAATTAAAAAACATATATTTTGGGGGCCCGGGTAGCTCAGTGAGTACTGACAATGTCTACCACCCCTGGAGTCACGAGTTTGAATCCAGGGTGTGCTGAGTGACTACAGTCAGGTCTCCTAAGCAACCAAATTGGCCCGGTTGCTAGGTTGCTAGAGTCACATGGGGTAACCTCCTTGTGGTTGCGATTAAGTGGTTCTCGCAATGGGGTGCGTGGCAAGTTGTGCATGGATCGCGGAGAGTAGCATGAGCCTCCACATGCTGTGAGTCTCTGCGGTGTCATGCACAGCGAGCCATGTGATAAGATGCGTGGACTGACTGCCTCAGAAGTGGAGGCAACTGAGACTTGTCCTCCGTCACCCGGATTGAGGCGAGTAACCGCGTCACCACGAGTATCTACCAAGTAGTGGAAATTGGGCATTCCACATTGGGGATAAAAAAAAAAACACGTTTTAATATTAGACGATAAATTCACTATAGTTTTATATAGAATTGTTCTATAGTATATACAGTATTTTACACAATTACATCAGAAGTTACTGAAAAATTCAGAGTAATCTCTTACTTTACCATTTTTTTCAGTGAAAAAGTACTTTACTTAGAGTAATTAATTACTTAGTAATGCATTACACCCAACACTGGTAATACCACCATAAGTTTGGTAATTGACAGGTTAAAGCAAGCACTGTGGATGTTACCTACATAAACCCCTTAAATAAAAAGTATTTTAGTGACTTGGTAAAGTGAGTTCTACTAACTAGTTCTGGTGTTTTGTTTACTCCTAAAACATTAAAGAGACACATTCAAGAAAGAGGTAACACCTGTTAATTTAATTTCGATGGAGTTTAAAGGTAAAGGGAATGTAAATAAGGTGAACCTCTAGTGTGTATGTGTTCCAGATGGAGTTGAAGTTCTGAAGTGCTTCTGTCGCCGTCTCTTCGTCCATGTTCAGCTCTTGACAAAGCGCTTCGAGGCTCCTGCGAATCGAGCCATCATCTGATTTAACAGACTCCGAATCCGTTTCATCTCCTCGCATTGTTGATATCCGTTAAAACGAGTTAATATCCAACGGAAAATTATTTTGGTACAATACGGAACACCGCTGACCTCCTGATGCTATCCCACAATGCCGAGACATACGAATGGCGCGAAATCCGACTCATCTCAGCCAATGAGAGTCGAGACAGCCGTGACGTCGTTACAACAACAAAGACGGCAGCATGGAGGATTTAAACTTCCTCACAAATTGCCAAACGCGCCCTGTGTCGGTGATGCTATGAATGTGACTATGTACAAATACATATTTTCTGCAAAGTAGCTATTAAAATAATATTCATTAATTGCCAAGAGGAAAATTTTAAAAGTATATTGCAAATTGTTCTTTGTAAAGATTCATTGCCCCGAGGATTTTTAACTCTTGAAGGGATAGTTCAACCAAAAATGAACATTTTCTCATCACCTCATGCCTTCCCAGAAGTGTATGATTTTCTTTCTTCTGCTGAACACAAATGGTGGCCAGACATTTCAAGCTCCAAAAATCCCATAAATGCAGCATACAAATAATTCATATGACTCCAGTAGTTAAATCAATGTATTTAGAAGCAATATGATAGCAGCGTGTGAGCAAAACATCAATATTTAAGTCAATGTGAAAGTGGAAATTTTTAGAAAAAAAAAAAGGATTGAAATATTGAACTGTTTCTCACCCAAAGTGATTGCATCAGTTCAGAAGACATATATTAAATCACTTGAGTCATATTACTTTTATGCTGTCTTAATGTGATTTTTGGAGCTTCAAAGGCATGTTCCCCATTTACTTGCATTGTATGGATCTACAAATCTGAGCTATATTCTTGTGTTCAGCTGAAGAATGAAGGTCAAACACATCTGGGAAGTAATGAAAGTGAGTAAATAATGACAGAATTTCCATTTTTGGGAGAACTGTTTCTTTAAGGTAACATGCTTATTCTGTATTATTATTAATTGTTAACAATTAACACATATATCTGTTTTGAAACTGGTCAAACATATTCAAATCTGGCAACTTGTTGAACACACTTTGAATTGACTAAAACAAGTTATCTTGCGTTCCAACCCATTCTGACCAATTAATTTCCTGTATTGTTCCAGTTGTTCACGTTTGTAAAAAAATTATTTCAAAGAAAATTCACGACAGCTCACTGTCACACAAAGTATCTAGAAATCAAAGTAGCTAAAAAGCTGTTTGTCAGGTAATGAGCTAAACCACATCAGACATGTTGACTTGAAAGTTGAAAGTCATCTTTTATTGCACAATAAAAGATCACATACCATGGTTTGAATTACTGTATATGATTGGTCCATATCAGTGTACAGGAGCTATTTGAACAAAAACAAAACAAATAAATCCCAAATAAAAAAATAAAAACACCCATGACTCTCAGCATTGCTGCATATTTCATACCAAGAGTATAAGTTAAATTTGTCTTGTGTAGTGTAATAATCCCATACTGTATATAGTGCACTTGCTTCAATGTAACTACAAACTTACAGTACAGTACTTCCTTGTCGTGAACACTGACAATAATTTAACGTATTCATTCGACGTTATTACACAAGCACTTGAGCAAAGGAACTTGCAACATATGCAGTCCCCAATACAAGCTCCAGCACAGTTCTACATGTTCATGATGCTCTAATGGCCTTGTACATTGACAATGTGAGTCCAGATTTGATTCTATCTGGCTAAGCAGCTCTATTATAAGAAACGCCCGCCTTGCGTACATTTAAAGTATGGGAACTGCCTCAGATGTAACTGGGTTTTATTAGCAGGTCCTGGCATGCAAACAAACATAGTAGCAAAGCAAAATCCAGATTGTCTCCTACTACTTGCATATTTGAAAACATTGAAAAGTCTGACCCAAATGACACTGACGTACTCCAAAATACCCAATCTGTTGTTCCCCATCATAAATGCATTATGTAAAGCTGCAACAATTATCTCCCTTTGATTAATCCATTATGAAACTGGAGGTAGGGGGCTAATAGGAAAGTTTTTAGTATCTATATTCTGGGAGCAATTATCCAGAGAAAAACACAAGTGCAACAACATAGATAGTATATGTATATAGTATACATATAGTTAGCGTTACTTTGAGGTTTGAAGGAAGGCAAAAACAGATCAGTGCTGACATTCCATATCAGATAACATCCAAAACCTGGAGACAGCAAGTTTATGTACATGTTACAATACACAGGTAGACAGCGTTAAGACATTAAAACACAATAAATACAGGGGAAATGGAAACTGATCAGACTGTTTTTGAGTTCCCAACATGATTGTGGCATTTTAAAAAGTTACAGTTCCAACAAACGGTAAATTTTATAAAACCAATACAATTACAACTAGCAACATAGCATTCTCAGTCTAAGAGTGCGACCTCTCCAGTTGTACAGTACATATACTGGCTGAAGCGTTGAAGGTCTTTAATGAAGTTATGAGCTTATCGAAATGTCAAAAGCAAGGGTAATGTGATCATTTGGAAATTTAAACATTGTCTGTGCATTTTTATTGACCAGACAATAGAAAAAGATTGTAATGACACATTTTTGAAAGACAAGTGAACTTTGTGCTATGCAATACTGTTCTGAATGAATTGACAGCACTAATGATTAGAAACAGACCTTGTTATACCATTTTAGTTTTTAACCACCAATGTAATTCCGACAAGTTGTATGAAAACTGCAGGCTAATGTCTGTACAACTAGAGCGACCGCTTTTAAACTAGTGTGACCGAGACTGCTTCCCATAACGCTGACACTGTACACAAGTACTCTGATATATATTTTCCAAAATAAAGATGTAACAAACATCCATATAAAACACTAAATAAGGCATTGCAAATTTTACAATAATAATCCATGTGAAAGAGGGGAAAAAGTCATATTTGGTGAAGTTGGCAAAGTAAAATCAAATGCAAAATAAATTACATTATGGTGTCACAAGTAGTGACAAGGCAACAACAGCATGTTTTTGAAGGTGATCATGATTTTAGAAGAGAAAAATACAGTACAGGTTTACATAAATCAAAATGTACAGGAAGTGACATGTGCGAGCGTGAGCATGCATCCACACAAACACAAAATCAAACAGAAGAAACACAATTACAGTTACATTTTCATTAAAAGGACTACGCAAAAAAAAATAAAAAAATCACATCAGAAAACAATTTTTTTTTTATAAGATTAGACATCCAAAAATGAATTACTCCCACAAAAGAGAGACCCTGTTGAGTTTGGGGGAGAAAACAAGTTAAATTATCTCTGGTTTCAACTAGCATATTTCATTTAAAAGAAACACTAGTGTTGATTTCGTTTTTACTAAAGTTTTTTACCCCCCGCCAATCTGCAGCAACATACAGGCAAGAGAAAAAAGGAAAAAACATATGCTTGTAAAGAAAAGTAACAGCAATATACAGCAAGATAGATTTACATGTTTTCAAAAATCTTGGTAGGTTTTACTCTACAGTATTTTCAAACGCACCAGAGAAAACGAGAGCAATAAAACCGAAAGAGAACGAGAAAAGTCTGTTTAGTGAACACAGAAAAATGGGGATCTGTAAAAAGAACAGTTAAACAAAAACTTTACTTTCGTACGTCTGTGGAACACAAAAGGAGAAATTGTGAAAAATATCCACATTGCAATGAAAAAAAGCAGCATTAACATTCTTCAAAATATGTCAGTTTGCATTCGACAACATAAAGAAAGTAATACAAGTTTTAAATGATATGAATGTAAGTAAATGTTAACAGAAAAACAAAACAAAATAAATCAATCTCAGGATTGTTCTTTGCTATTCTTTCAAGCCTTGCTTTTTGAGTTTCAGTTGCAATCATCATGTTGCACTCATGCCATCTATAGCTTTCTAAAGATTCACTTTAAAATATTTTGCTTCTAGAGTCACTAGAATGAATACATAGCAGCAAGCATCTAAGAACAGAATACTGTGGTCCATTCAAAAATTACCAGTTTTGCTGGTAATCTACCAAATGGGATGTGTTTCCTTTACATTATTTTGAGAAATGTTTTAAAACACTAATCTAAGTTGTAGGTACCAATGTTTGTGATCTTACAAACAACATTTAAAAGCAAAACTGGCCTCCAATTTTCACAATATCAACATCCGACTGCTTTCTGAGAATATGGGAATCTGATTTGGGGAGAAAACGCTAGGTCACCAATTTTCTTTTTCAAGTATCGAGCAAAAAGCGTTCTCCATCAACTGATAGAATCATTGGGGTACACATTTACATGATGCAAAAGGACCATTTTAACACCAACCACGATGTCTTCCCTTTATAGAATCGAGAGCTTTTGAGTGCTAACATGCTTTTAGTGTCTATTTTACAGCATATACCCAGAAGGTTTGTGAAATTGCAAGTTTGACTGGGCAGACCTATAAACAATAAGTTGATAATCAAAGTTCTATACACAAACGTTTACAGACATGACACACAAAAGCACTGTTGCCCAAATGTGAGGCCAGATTCTATTCTCCAGTCACATGAGCCTTTAGTGTTTTACTAATTTTCTTCTCCAATCTCCCTCTTTTCCCCCATTTCCTTATTCTCAGTTCTTGTTTCCTCAGAAGGATCTTTTTTAGGGTAAGAAGATTCATGATCTTTGACCTGAGATAATTGTACATCAGATCGATCTTGACTTTTTCTTTCAGGCATCTGTTCATCTTTTACCATTTTCACTTCCTTGCTGTCCACTTGCACAGCAACATTCCCACTTCCTTCAGCCTGTCCTTCCTCCCGAACCTTCTTCCTCTTCCTCTTGGGGCTTCCCGTGCTGTCTGCCGCAGGCATTGCTGGTAATGCCATTATACTGCCGGGTGGTAAGAACATATGCGGGTACAGCAGGCTATGCGACATTCCCGGGATCAGAAAGGGGTTAAAGGTCAAATGGCTGCCCGTGCTCATGATGCTACTGCTACCACTAGTGACAGTGGCTGTAGTGCCCGAGCCGGACATCGGATTCCTCTCTTCCCCTTCTTTCTTTGCCTCCTCTTTATTCCCGTTTTCGGTGCTCATCAGAGGGCTTGTGTTGTCCCGCTGAAGCACGGTATCAGAACTGTCCGCTGGGCTCGAGGTTGAGGTTACGGTTGCAGAGTTCATAGAAGTTACGCTTGCTGCGCTGGAGGATGCAGTCGCAGTGCATGTCATAGAAGTTACTGTGGACAGTTGCTGATTCATCATCCCACTCATGTGAGCGCTGTATATAGGCGGCTGTATGGCCGCCATGCCGTGGAGCATCATAGGTAGCATGCCAAGTCCATTCTTGGAGTCATCGCCCACCGTCACAGCAGTGGCAAAACCATGTGGGAAGCCCATGATCCCGGTTAACGGGATGCCAGGAACATTGCGGAGATTGGGCAAACTAACTAGATCCATGCTGCCAATGAGCCCACCATTCATGAAAAGTGGACCCATTCCAGCGGACAGTTCAGGGGTTTTGGGCATTTCGCTGCGGGGTCGTCTGCCTCTTCTACGTGGGCCGGGATCCTGCGACACAGGTCCAGTGAGGATGCGTGTAAATTTGCCCTCTGGCAGAAAACCCTGGAATAGTGGGATATAAAAACTTCATATTAGATAAAAGTCTTTCATTATATACACTACCTGTCAAAGTTTTGGACACAATTGACTGATCATGTAAATACTAAAGCTTTTATTGTGGTATATAGCATTATCACCGGATTGTATTACATTAGGCTACAAAACAGGTTAAAAGATAAACAAGGCCAATTTTTAACTACAAAATGTGCCCTTTTTTCCAAATTTGGAATGCCCAAGTCCTCGTGGTGGCGTAGTGTGGCTCGCCTCAATCCAGGTGGTGGAGGGCGAATCTCTGAGACCTTTAATCTGCGCATCTTATCACGTGGCTTGTTCAGCATGTTACCGCGAAGACATAGCGCGTACAGAGGCTTCACGCTATTCTCTGTGGCATCCACGCACAACTCACCACGTGCCCCACCGAGAGCGAGGACCATATTATAGCGACCACGAGGAGGTTACCCCATGAGACTCTCTCCTCCCTAGCAACCGATTTGGTTGGGGTCACTCAGCACGCCCTGGAATCAAACTCAAGGGGTTGTAGTCAGTGTCTTTACTCGCTAATAATTATATTCTCTTCACAATACAACTACTGTATATATATATTTATATACTATTTTTTTTTTTTTATTGTATGTGTGTATATATTTCTTCCTATGATAGCTGAGGTCACTGTGTCACTTGAGACATAGTCTACCTGCCACAAAATCATTTTGTGATACATATACATGAACATATTTTCATTTTGTTATCTTAATGCAAGGAATTTTCCATATAGGGTTCGTCACATGGAGTTCTAGAGGAACTAGAAAACTTGCGATGATACATTTTCCACTGACATATACTGTTACAAGATGAACAACTTACGACAAATGTTTTCTTTAGTACATGATGTGAATATCTTTCATTGGAATACCTTGCATCACTTACATCAGCGAGGGTCATAAGTGAGTGATATAAATCTTACAATTTGACTTAAACCACATTTTATGTTGTAGTTAACTTTAGCAGGTTTGTTTGCCTTGAATTTTAATAGCTCAACAAAACATTAGCGAGGGTCCGACTATAGCTCTTACAGTTTGACTTGTGTATAATGTTGCAGTTCCCTAAAAGATTACCGGTCATGGCACGTATAGTAAATAATCACATGCTTTTAGCAATTGATGAGTCTTAATTTTGGCCCTTGTTTGTGAATCTGCACTCATTGTTGGAAATCTAAGCTATGGTGCATTCAGAAAAATCAAAAAAATTTTACTAATAGGATATCTTAATTTTTTTTCACAGTATATTGATTTGTCCACAATAACAATATCATGCATGTTAATTTTTGCCGTATACCATAATACCAAACACCGGCACATGTCTAGTTGATATTAAAAACTGTTATGTAAACAAACATATTTGGCCTATGTAAATTTCTTTGCAAAATTAAAATTGTAATAAAATAATTTAAATAGATGTAATCTAGACAAAGGGTAGCTCCTTTTAAGAAGCTCAAATATAAAATAGTACTAATTTGTTAGTTTTTAATTTGTAATTTTTTTGGGGTCACTACATACTTTCCATAACTCGATTTTTCTTATTTTACTGTGTTAATGACTATACTTTTATTCGAAACATGGAAATTAGTAGTAATTAACAACGAGTAAAGTTAGTCCTAACTATTAGCTTGTACTAATAATTTCAACATTAGTTTCTCTTTTAATGATAAACTTAGTGTACACATGACTCACTGAGTGCTTCACCACATCCGCCCAATCAGGAGCCACAGAGTACTCTGAGTTTGCATCCAGCCATCGGGAGAGCTCTTTAATGGCTGGAGCCATAGCGCCGCCAAGCTGTGACCAGATGAGTTGCAGCATTAACATTTAATAAAATCAAGTGACAAACCGGGTATAGGATATACCGGGTATGTATGTTTATTATTGTTACCCTGCGGCCGGTGCTTCTGTGTACAACTGGGACTCTCTCCTCTCCAGTCAGGGAGTTGATGTCGAGCTTGGTTGGGTCTTTGCAGCGATGCCTTCTCTGCTTTGGACGATCCAAGAAACTGTGCAACATGCTTGCGCTCTGAGTCTGAGAAAGTCATAGAAACATTGAAACACCAAAAATTCACACTTAGCAAAAATACGGTTGTCCACCTCAATACTTGTAATTAAGCAGTTTTCTTTATATAGTGCACTCATTTCAGAGAAAGTACACTAATTCTAAGGCCATAATAGTAATAAGGCCATTTGAGTTACTCAAGTTCATAGGCCATCTCTGTCTAACTTGCATCTTTTGTGTATCTCAGATACATGTTGCTTTCAACGGTTTTAATTTGACATGTAACTGACCGATGGAAAAGCTGAAAGCTCCATGTTATAGTTGGGGTTCTGTCTGAGCCATTCCATCAGGCCTTTATTGGCCGCTTCCCTGTCCACACTGACGTTCAGTGTCTCTGAGGCTGGAGAGGGTGCTGAAGTCACTGGTGGGCACTCTGACTGAGAGGATGTAGAGGACACAATAGGGTGGCTGATATTCTCTGACCCGCTCTGTGGAGTAAACAAATACATTCAAAGACCATTCAAAGTTATCATTATGAAGGTGTCTTATTTATCCAAATTCTCAATTTCCATCTCTCCAAATTAAACCAATACACAAGGCTGTGCATTGCATTCATTTTACCACGCGCCTAATTCCTTTAATACTTTCATAAAAAGTTGACAAATACAATAAGATATAAAGACAGGATGGTTTCTACATCATGGTGAGAAGACAACTAAATAGTGAAATTCCATCTTCTCAAATTTTAAACAAATTGTAGAGGTGACTGCATTTATCACACTCAACCATTCTACCTGTTACTTAAGTTAGCTTAAGGAAAAGATATGGTTTTCAATATGTACAAACCCGTGTCAGAAATTTAGGCAGGCTCAGGGCAAAACTGCCACTGAAAATGACAAAAATGTAGCCAAAATACAAAATATATGGGCAAAAAAATGACCCATAATGAATTCTTCAAATAAGGCCCAATTATACATAATATTGCATCCAGTTATTCTTATTTGTGTTAATAGATTGATAAAAAAAAAAAATTATTTGACATTAAAGGATGACACCTTATATTTTTTATTTTGTTGGGGAAAAAAAGGCACAAAATGCAGCTGAAAATCAAATGTTGCCCTCTTGATAAATTCTGACCCTGGTATAAACCAACATATAGCTAGCTAGATTTGGGTTCAATACAAGTTACTCAGAAAAATCTGAGGCATAATTTTAATTAAGACGAAATATAATTTTGTCTCATTCCTCATTTATACACAGGCATCCAAAAGTTAGCTGTTTCGGAAGGAAATTGGTACTTTGATTCACCAAAGTGGCATTCAACTGATCACAAAGTATAGTCATGACATTACTGATGTAAAAAACAGCATCATCACTATTTGAAAAAAGTCATTTTGATCAAATCCTGTCAGGCCCCATTTCCAGCAGCCATCACTCCAACACCTTATCCTTGTGTAATCGTGCTAATTTGCTAATTTGGTACTGTTTTTGAGTTGCCACAGTATGCAATAGACTGGCATGTCTAAAGGTTAATATTAGGTCAAAAATAGCAAAAAAAAGAAACTGCTTTCTCTAGAAACTCATCAGTCAATCATTGTTTTGAGGAATGAAGGCTACACCATGCTTGAAATTGCCAAAAAACTGAAGATTTCATACAAAGGTGTACACTACAGTCTTTATAGACAAAGCACAACTGTCTCTAACAAGGACAGAAAGAGATGTGGAAGACCAGATGTACAACTAAACAAGAGGATAAGTACACCAGAGTCTCTAGTTTGAGAAATAGACGTCTCACATGTCCTCCACTGACAGCTTCATTGAATTCTACCCGCTCAACACCAGTTTCATGTACAACAGTAAAGAGAAGACTCAGGGGTGCAGGACTTATGGGAAGAACTGCAAAGAAAAAGCCACTTTTGAAACAGAAAATCAAAAAGAAAAGGTTCGAGTGGGCAAAGAAACACAGACATTGGACAACAGATAATTGGAAAAGAGTGTTATGGATCTTAACCCCATTGAGCTTTTGTGGGATCAGCTAGACTGTAAGGTGTGTGAGAAGTGTCCGACAAGACAGCCACATCTATGGCAAGTGCTACAGAAAGTGGGGTTAAATATCACCTGAGTATCTGGACAAACTGAATGCAAAGGATCTGCAAAGCTGTCATTGCTGCACGTGGAGGATTTTTTGATGAGAAACTCTTTTCAAATTGTAATTTTTCATGTTATTAATGTCCTGACTATACATTGTGATCAGTTGAATGCCACTTTGGTGAATAAAATTACCAATTTCTTTCCATAAGAGCAAAATCTTTAAATGATTCCAAACTTTTGGCTGCCAGTGTATTGTGATCAATTATATATATATATATATATATATATATATATATATACTGATCACAATACTATATATATATATATATATATATATATATATATATATATATATATATATATAAAAGCAAAAATCAAAGACACAGAATAGATGGGAATGGGGCAAGTTCATTAACATTTAAATATAATCACAATAGTATAACCACAAGATGTATTTAACATGATTTTAGTGCGATAAAATCAGGGATTTACTGGCATTACTGCATTTACCAGATTACAGGGTTTACCAGTGTTGGGTTGTAATATTGGATATAACATCACACAAAAAAGTTTTGTAAGCATTTTATTTTATTTTTAAGACTAAGATCATGTTAACGCATATAATGTTTATGTCTTGTGGATATACTTTTGAAACAGTGAGTATTTTAATGGTTATAGACTGGCCCCATTCACTTCCTCCGTGAGTGCTTTACAGTAACAGTTGTTTTCTCTCTCAACAAACAAGGTACGAGATGAAAATATTTTTTTGTGGTATTGAAGCTTATGCCATAAATGCTGTCGACTGATCTTAATTTGTATTGAACCTGCAACATTAATTTAGGCTAAATCCACAATCCATATACTGTATATATTTTATTTATATAATTGTATTTATTAAACTTTTGGAAAAAGAATGGCAGACCCCATATAAAAAAAAAAACACCTCGGGTGGGGGAACAACATTTTCTGAAGATTAAGTACCTCCTTGCACTGAATCTTTATTGAAAATGAACCTAAATTGAAAATGTAAGAGTTTCAATTCATATTCTGAACACTTTTTGAGGAAAGTGCCTTAGAGATCTATCGAATGATTCCACAAACCTGTTTTTCTTGTAAGTTCATGCCTCGTCCTTTCATAAAGCTTAGGTCAGAAGTCTCCACATTTCTTCTTCTTCCCCTCCTCCGTCTCAACATTGAATCATCACGCCGCAGACTACCGTTGACCATCTGCCCTGTAACAGAGTGAATCAAGCCAGCCTGCAAAATGCCAGCCATATCCAATCCCAGCGAGCCCTGTATGGAGCCTATCCCAGTGATTTTATGCGGGGCTGACTGGACAGTGTGGCTCATGTGACCCATTGGCCCACTTTCTCCACCAACTGTGAGCTCTGTTGGTTTGGAGAGGTCAATGGCTGCATCCTGCCAGCCGTTGAGGAGGAGAGCGTTAGCACGATGAGACATGCCAGCTTGGATCTTTTCTCCGAGATGGCTTGGTTTGGCGAGGACTTCTGCCTCGAATTCAAAGCCACGTCTAGGCCGTTTCAGTTCATGGAGGAATGCAGGGGTCACTAACCGGTCCTGTGGGGACAAGAGATCAGTAAAACTAGGGCACATGTACGTTTAAGGGAATTACATTTAATAAAACCTTCTAATGCATATTTTTAAAAAAATATTTAAGAATAACTCTGCAACAAAAGAAATGTAGAAATTTCAGAATTAGGTCATTAAATAGCATGTTTTTAACAGACATCACATCAAAATGATCAGTTCAAATGTATAAATGGTGATCATGGCTGGGCGATATAGGTAAAATAAATAAATAAATACAATTCGGATATTTCTTAGCCTTTTGATGATGTTTGTTACTTGAGATGGATAAAAACATATGATTCTTGTTTTTGAGGACCCATATATTGGACCGAACCGCAATTTTTGCAAAGTATTTAAAGCTTAAATACAGTACCATCTAATCAAAATAATCAATCCATGTTTTTGTGCATAAGCGACAGAAAAAAAGACACATGTTAATTGATAACGACAAAGTTTATGATGGCTCTGATTCGCCATTTCATTTGACATACATGTGTCATAAATGTACTTTATTAATAAGGGGCAAATATTTTACCCAGGAATTGATATTAAGGGGCATTTTTTAATTAAATCAATTAATTGAAAAGGTCACTGCGATGTATATACCATAACTAAATATAATATCTTAGACAGCATAATAAGAGGAATTTGCTAAAGGGGCATTTTTGTCACTTTCTATGGCATTTTTTGCATTGACCCCTGGTTCATTTCTGTCCATGATAGATACAGCATTGCGTATTTACCTCAGACCCCCTTAACAACTAATATATATATATATATATATACTGTATATATACCCTTGGCCTAGATTTTGCAGACATGTACTCTTGACATTTTCTCAACCAACTTCTTGAGGTATCACCCTGGAATGCTTTTTAAACAGTACTGAAGGAGTTCCCATCTATGTTAGGCACTTACTGGCTGCTTTTCTTTATTATTTGGTCCAAGTCATGAATTTCAAAAACTTATTTTTTTTAATTACATTTTTGTTTTGTAAATAAATAAATTAATTTGGTGGCACAATTATTTTTTTGTCTACAAAACTAATTTCAAACATTTAAGCATACGTCTACAGATCAAAAGATATTTAAGATCATGAGAAACATTTCAGTCAAGTGTTTCAAAACTTTTGACTGGAAATATATAAACACGCACAAGTATGCTCACATATACAGTATATATACACTGCCGGCTTTCAACTGATCCCAAAGTATAGTCAGGACATTACTGATGTAAAAAACATCAACATCACTATTTAAAAAAATCTTTTTTGATCAAATCTAGACAGGCCCCATTTCCAGCAGACATCACTCTTATCCTTGAGTAATCATGCTAAATTGCTAATTTGGTACTAGAAAATCACTTGCCATTATATCAATCACAGCTGAAAGCTATTTGGTTTGTTAAATGGAGCTTAACATTGTCTTTTGAGTTTGTTTTTGAGTTGTCACAGTATGCAATAGACTGACATGTCTTAAGGTCAATATTAGGTGAAAAATGGCAAATAAAAGAAACAGCTTTCTCTATAAACTCATCAGTCAATCATTGTTTTGAGGAAAGAAGGCTATACAATGCTTGAAATTGACAAAAAAACTGAAGATTTCAGACAAAGGTGTACACTACAGTCTTCAAAGACAAAGAACATCTGGCTCTATCAAGGACAGAAAGAGATGTGGAAGACCAGATGTACAACTAAACAAGAGGATAAGTACATCAGAGTCTCTAGTTTAAGAAAAAGATACATCACATGTCCTCCGCTGACAGCTTCATTGAATTCTACCCGCTCAACACCAGTTTCATGTACAGGAGTAAAGAGAAGACTCAGGGGTGCAGCCTTATGGGAAGAATTTCAAAGAAAAAGCCACTTTTGAAACAGAAAAACAAAAAGAAAAGGTTTGAGTGGGCAAAGAAACACAGACATTGGACAACAGATAATTGGAAAAGAGTGTTATGGATCTTAACCCCATTGAGCTTTTGTGGGATCAGCTAGACTGTAAGGTGTGTGAGAAGTGCCCGACAAGACAGCCACATCTATGGCAAGTGATACAGGAAGTGTGGGGTGAAATGTCACCTGAGTATCTGGACAAACTGAATGCAAAGGATCTGCAAAGTTGTCATTGCTGCACGTGGAGGATTTTTTGATGAGAATTCTTTTAAGTAGTTTAAATTGTTTTCAAATTGTAATAGTAATTTTTCATGTTATTAATGTCCTGACTATACATTGTGATCAGTTGAATGCCACTTTGGTGAATAAAATTACAAATTTCTTTCCATAAGAGCAAAATCTTTAAATTATTCCAAACTTTTGGTTGCCAGACCTACTTTTGGTAGGTGGGGTACTGTGTGTGGCAAGTTGAAGTTAAGGCTCTGAGTCATTCTGGTGGGCAAAAATCCTGCCCTCTCATGGGCACTGCTGGGCACGCACGTGTTAGCTAATGAGCTTGGAGACTCATACTGCTGACTAGAAGAAGGCCACTTCCCCTTTAAGATAGTGTGGCAGATGCTGTCAATACGGTTGATGATCACTCTGTCCTGTGGTGAGAGAAAGACAAAAATACAGTGTATGGAATGGGTCAAATTAGTCTGGCCTGAAAAAAACAAGATTTTCAAAATGTTTTAAATTAAAAAACCCTCAGTTATTACGCAAGTATTCTGGGGGTGGTTGCCATTGCTCTCTAGTCGCCAAGGTGTTTTGAGCGATGTAAGTATGTTGCTATGAGGTTGCTAGGTTGTTGTGAGTGGTTGCTAGGGCAATGGTAGGTGGTTGCTAGGGTGTTCTGGGTGGTTGCAAGGTGGTTACTTACTGGGTCAATGTCAAAAGAGCCCACCTCCAAAAGCAAAAAAAACAAACTCAAAGTATGACCAATAGTAATAGTGATGCTTGCCATAGCAAGCTTAAGTATAGAGTACAATAACAATTGTTCTGTAACAATTTAATGAAGCAGTGTAGAAAAAGAGAAAACATAACAACCAACATGACAATACCTTAGGCCACTCAGAGAATGAGAAGAGGGCTTTCTCCTGTAAAAGCTGAGCAATGGTTGGCTCCCTTATTTCATGAACACTGTCTGCCATCTCACACATGGGCAGCACAAAGCGTGGAGCTTCAACATCCCCCAATAATGCTTAAAAACAAAGAATCAGTATTCAAAGAATACTCTGAAATATTCAAGCTCAAATGATACTCATCAAAATCTTCCAAGATCAAATTATCTTGGCTATCCTATTCTCAGAATATTTAGTGATTCACAATTATAGGATAATTAATTTGAAGGAATATCAAGGATATTACTTAAAGACAGATTAAAAAGTTCACTTGAATTCTAGCATTGTAACTTTAAGGAGCAACTTACTTTTCTGCTCATAAACTTTCTATTTTAACGTCATAATCTTTTAGCACAAACAATCTGCATGAAGAAAGACTAAACCTCAAAAAGGTAGAGCGCTGAAGTCCGACAATACCTGGCGCTTTTGCATCCTCATCCTTAATGTTGTCCTTTACTTCCAGAACCTCAGTCTGCTCAAGGTGAGGAGTCTGCGTAGTGCTATCTGGCTCAGGCTTCACATCTGATGACACCGGATCCATGAGGAACTCTTGTTTGATATTGGAGACCAAGTCAAGGTCTGGAGATACAGACGTGTCAGGTACTGTAGTGGGAACAGAGGGTGAAGATGGGAGTGAAGAGGGAAAATGGTTAGCAGTTAAGAGAGTAGTGTCATCTATTGGTTCTGACGGGTCTTTGCAGGGTTCTTCAGAGGGTATATCCACCAACTGTTGCTCAGTCGAGTCTTGCTGGTACCCTTCGCAAGGTTCCTGCAAGGTCTCGTCACAGGTCAAATCATAAGGCTCCTCCAAAAGCACTTTCTCTGGCTCTTGTAAAGACTTTTCGTAAGATTCTTCCAAGGGTACTTCACAGGGATCTTTCAAGTGTTCTTCACTTGAATCATCAAATGGCAGCTTGCATACCATTGTCTGGGATTCTCCAAGACAGTTCTCCCTTGGAGACTCAATTGAAGGCATCTGGTTTATCTCATAATGAGTGTCCTTTGTATGAGGACTAACCCTTGCAAGACAGTCACTGTCTGGAGAGAGTTCTTCTTTCTCAAAATTGAACCCTACACTCTCAACCCCATCATCTGGACTGGGAAGGCTGTGCGTGATGTTGGAATCACTAAGCTTGTCGTCTTGGTCCTCACTAATGGGGTCTGCTTGGTCAAGACTCACATCTGTGAGTCCAAGTGGTGGTGGAACATATTCTGTAAGATCAGCTGACAGATCGGTCTGATCAACAGAAGTCTCGCCAACATTAAGATCTTTGAACAACATGAAGCTTGGTGCTAGTGGCTCGACAGGGTTGCTTTGGGAGTCTGAACTGGGCATGCTCAAACAGTCTGTGAGCGGTTCCGCACCATCTTGTCCATCTTCTGGTTGAGGAGCATCCAGAAATCCTGTTTCTAAAGCTTGTGCTCCCAGAATGGGATCAGTCTCGTTGAACATGTCAGAAGTATCAGCATGGTCCGAGCTCTCCCATGGAGTCTGAAGTTCATCCAGCTCTACAGAAGGAGCCATTAAGCCGGTCTCCTCGGAGGAACCTTGCTCTCCTACTAGAACATCATTGCAGAGCGTCCCAGCAATGGAGTCCGCCATGTCTCCTTGAATCCCATTTAGTTTCCCTTGCACACCATAGGAGTTTAGCATATTCTGGCCACCAGATGCAGAATTGAACGGGAATCCATTAAAGGCCTCTTTACCAGACTTGCTATGTAGTGGGTCTGATGTCAAACTGTCATGCTGTAAAGACCCCAACTCCAGAGAGTCATCCAATGAAGGGCAGTCCAAAAACCCTTCCCTGGTTCCAATGCTTGGAGACTCCGACACCACCACTTCTATTGGCTGGTGATGCCCAGGAGTATGAATGAGTTGTGTTTGTGTGTGGTTTGAGGGTGTTGGGTGGTACTCTGGAGGTTGTGGGGAGTGACAATGCCCGAGGTTGGCATCATACAAGCAGTATGGGTGATGTGGCAAGCCTGGCACTTGATATCTGTGATTTTCTTTGTGAACATAGTTCCGGTGGGCCTCCAAGAAGGATAGCTGAGGGTCATTGAGAATGTAGAAGTCTGTTCGGCTCAAGCCATGCTTAGCAACGCCTATGAGAAGATCACGATCGTGTTTACCACACTCCCACCATACGGGCAAGTAAAGACTAGGGCGACAGAGCTGCAGCCGTGCCCCTAGAAGTGGGTGGCGCAATACTTGCTCACGGACCTTTCTCAAAAGCTCAATACGGTATAATGTTCGGGCAGCTCGCTCTTCTGTAATGGGCTCCACAAACAGCGAAGGGTCAACAGGACCTATGCAAAAGAAGAACAAAGTTATTAAATGATTATGACAAACTAAGCTTGTTTTATATTTTCCAAGCAATTTAATTCTCAATATCGGTTGTCATTTTACCTTCGTCTTTTCTTGGTGGCAGTCTACAGGCAGTGCGACACATTGAAACGAAGCTACAGAAATATCTTTCCAAACTTTCATCCGTTTTCCTCTCCAAACGAGCGAGGGCACGGAACTGGCTCCAGTCAAAGGTTTTCTTCTCTGGGTCATACACAACACCAAACGAGGAAACAGTGCGATAGAAGTCAGCCTGCTCACGACGTGTCCACCTGTGTGCATAAGAAATATGCTAAATTAGTAGGTCATAAACATTTAATCTGCCACAAACTTTAAATTTACCGATTTTCAGTATACATTATTAACTTCTTAGTATAAAATACAAATAAAACTCTCAAATATTTAGCTCCTCTTTTACACCTTAGGCCCTCTAAAACTAACAAGTTATACCAAAGTTCTGACTGTCCTCTGTGGGTGGCAGGTCTTTCAGTATCAATAGCCATGTTTCCACTATCGGTCCAGTGTAAGCCAGGGCTATGAACTGGTCAGCTGGGGCCAATAGCCTCGGACCTCTAGCTGCAAGAGCAAAATCGATCTGCTTTCCCACCATCGGGCCAATAGCCCTGCAGCGTTACCCTAAGAACCCACCCATTTCACAAGCAAGAGGGAAGTTCAAGCTGAGGTTTCAGACTCTGGAGACTAGCTAGCCCTCGATATAATCATTGGTGGAGACTGAAGCTGCCATTTGTTTGCTTATTTTGGTCTTTGCTTGGTGGAAAGTGAGACCCGACTCAGCGAAACTCTGCCTTTGAAGGTGAACCCGCCTCAATCCCCAGTTGGCCTTTTTTACCCCAAAGGCTCTTGGCCGTTGACACGAGGAAGTCCAGAGGAGGCACGATGAAGCCCCAGAAGTGACAACGCAACTGGCCCTGGCACACCTAGCATTCCCTCATTTGGCCCGATAGTGGAAATGTGGCTATTGTCCCAAGACTTTGTAATGCTCTTCTGCAGAACCTCAGTGACATCTCATCTTCATTTCCACTTTCAAAACATAACTGAAACTCATCTCTTCATTCAATGCAATTCAAACATCTCTGGCTAAAGATCCTCTTTAGTTGCTAGCTGTCATTTCATCCATTTCTCTTGCTGCACAAATTTCGTGGCATAAATTTCTCCTCCCCTTAGTGCCGCAAAGCAGTCCTAACATGTTTGCTTAACCTGCTATGCATTATTATTTCTCACTTCTGTCATGCATGAATCAGTGTCCTTTGTTCTGTCAAACTCTTTAAAATAACCTTTTAATCATAAATACTTAGTTTTATTAACCGTAAGTATTATTTCTCATTTTTATATTATCAACTTATTTTTATAATATATATGCATTATACTTTTAGGGGCATTTAACATCTGTAACACGTAACATCTGTGGAATTTGAGGATTTATCCTGAAAGGCAATCCTGAAAGAGAATTTGGCATTATGTCCTTAAAACGGAAGTGTATAAATTTTTCTGTGTTAAAAAACTTTCTCTAATCCCAATATGCAGAGACAACTGTAAGCCATTTGTATGTCTTTATGTTGTATTTGTTTCTGTGGCACTATTGATATTCCTTTGTTTGTTTTGAGCAACCCATCAATACTGACACTATAACATTCAGCAATCTGTGGTGTGAATAAAAAGACATTTCCGTTCCAAGTGCATATTATGAACTGTGCATGAGAGGGGTAAAGAATTAGATTATAGACTCACAATACTAACCTCCGTTGCCACTCCAGAAAGAGTGGGTCGGGCTCAGTTGTGCAGTGCCTAAAGTCTCCAATTTGCCAGGCCACAGGCGCAATTCCCTCGTGCAAGAGGAAATCATGACGAAGCGGCTCACGGCGAGTATAACGCTGATAGGCGGTAATGAGTCGTCGTAATCGTGCCGTAAGAGCTGAGTCTGCCGGCCACTGTACCCGCCCCTGCTCTATCGCATCTGCAACAAGATCTCCTGCGAGAGATGCCACAAAGCACCCTCCGAAAGAAAGTAAACTTAAGGCCCACTCAATCTGAAGTCAAATTTAAGGTGAGGTCACTCTAGATGTTGTGTTTTATTCACTGCCATTCATAGGAATGCAAAGGTGGGAGAGGGGGTATTTAAAGTTAAAGTTTGGTGAACTCCAAAACTGTGAATGTGTATAATAAAGATACATTTGACAAACTAGATATCATAGATTGACCTCTTGGCTGAACAATAAACTTTTTAGATTTTGGTGGGTTTGCATCAATAAAATTTAAAAGAATACAAACTTTAATTTAAAAGAAAAGCTGCATCGTTTGCAGTGTTGGAAGAAATTGGAGTGGACTGAATATTTTAATATTGAGTATGTTATTATTTATTCAAAACAGAAGCCATTGAGTGTGACATGTCCTGTTGCCTATATTCGTTATGGGGTCTGGCATTATTTTGTATTTTTAAAATCCACTGTGACCACACCTTAATATTTAAACAAAAACAGTTATAGGATTGGTTTTGACAAAATAATAGTTAATTAGGCGCGTAGATAAATGAAGAAGTAGATAAGGAATACCTGTCACCATATTGTCATTCTTCCCTGCTTCCTCTGACATGGGTTCCTCCTTTATAAAAGAAAACTAAACTTCAATGGACAGTCCAAGAGTTTGGTTAAAACACTTAACCAACTTCATCAGACTTCACATTTCTTTGATTTCCCATCACTACCTTGATCTCTCCTTTCTCCTCTAAATCTTCAGACTTCATGTCGGCCTCCTCTTTGATTTCATCACTTTTGCTGACACTGCAGAGGAATGAACAGATTTTGTAAGCAGCATAACAGTTGGAACAGTCAATAGGTGGAATTCTTATATCGCACATATCCACAGCTGCAATATACTGTATCTAGTAAAGGTGCTCATTTCAAAGGATGGTACCTCTCAGATGCATCTGGAATTGCTTCTGCTCCACCTTGTTCTACTGTCAGAGCGGTGACATCAGGCATGCCAACCCGCTCCAGGAAACATAGCTCAGGGTCTGCACGCATGGCGTTATACCGCTCATACCCTACATGGGACATGGACAGAGTTCAGAACAAACAAAACAAGAGGGAAACACAAAATATTTGCACACATAATGAAAACAAGAGGATGCCAATATGAATTGTAACATTTTACAACAATACAAAATGACAATAAAACAAAAACAGAACAATACAAAATGTACAATAATTACAATAATACAAATTATGTTCATGTGAACGGTAACATTTTATAACAATACAAATCATTTTCAAATAACCTGTTATATTTCAGAATGATAAAAAATTACAATAAAAAAAAAAAAACAGAACATTAAAAATTATGTTTATATGAACTAACATTTCACATTAATGTAAAATCAACAGTTATATTTCAGAACCATAAAAATACAATAAAACAATAAAAATGATGGTCATACAAACTATAACATTTAAGAACAACAACAACAACAAGAAAAATGTTCTAAAGGTCAATGTATTATTTTTGCTAAATATTATAATTTTTTTTAATTACCCTTAAATGACCCATATTTATTTAGCCTTATTTCCATTATCATCATACTACATGTGCATTAGAAACAAAAAAATAACATTAAAAAAAGAAATTGCCACAAAACAAAATGTCACACCAAAACATCTAAAAAACAAAAAAGAACAAAAATTATATTACTGAGAATGTTTGTGTCTTAACTCACCATGTTTGTGGACTCCAATAAGCAGCGATTTATCCGCCTCAACATCCCACCATATAGTAGGGATCTCAATGTAGTCGATATCAGGCAGGGTTACCTCCAGTTTACTGCAGAAAACACATATCCTCACATATTAAGCTACTCTACAATGAGCATATTTACATTCATGTTCTAACAGATTCGAAATCGACAAAATGTTTGCTCACGTTAATGCATTAAACAGCTTTCCTTTATCAGTGTACGGTCATGACTCGGTCAAGAATAAACCGATCTAGGCCTGGATAGCTCAGCAAATATTGATGCTGACTACCACCCCTGGAGTCGCGAGTTTGAATCCAGGGCGTGCTGAGTGACTCCAGCCAGGTCTCCTAAGCAACCAAGTTGGCCCGGTTGCTAGGGAGGGTAGAGTCACATGGTTTAACCTCCTCGTGGTCATGATTAGTGTTCTCACTCTCATTGGGGCATGTGGTAAGTTGTGCGTGGATTGCGGAGAGTAGCATGAGCCTCCACATGCTGTGAGTCTCCGTAGTGTCATGCACAACGAGCTACGTGACAAGATACGGATTGACCGTCTCAGAAGCAGAGGCAACTGCAACTTGTCCTCCACCACCCGGATTGAGGTGCGCCACCACAAGAACCTACTAAGTAGTGGCAATTGGGTATTCCAAATTGGGAGAAAGGGGGATAGAAATGTTAAATATTTAAAAATAAATAAACAAAGAATAAATCGATCGACATGGGTAGATTTTTGCCCATTACCCCGATTTTGTGTTGCTTGTAAACACCTTTACAGGCATTATTTCCGACTAATCCAATATTTGCACGTGTTGTGTGCATGCCTCTTCAACGTTTGATGTTAAAAGCAGAGAATAACACGATTATTTCAAATCTCATGTGAACGCCATTTTCTTGCTTTGTCTGATTTTTTGGAGTTATCAACGAATTGGTGTGCATATAAACTGGCTTACTGACAAATGCTTCTTTCAGTCTCATTCATCTCATTCTTTCAGTCTATGTGAGGGTAATTTATTCAGTTAAATGTAGTACCTGGCAGGGATTCCTTCAAGAGCCTGAGTTGCAGCTTCACCGAGAACTTCAACCTTCAGATAGTAGAGCATCCGTACCCTCAGCAGCACCCTGTCCATGAGACAATATATATATATATATATATATATCAGTGAACAGACAAGATTAGAGTGCATTCATTAGATACATTATGTGATGGAAGACATACTCGAGCCCACTATCACTTCTGTTAATCAGCCCACCGGGCATGGATTAATCAGCCTGGTTCATTTGTATATCAGTCAATCACTAATCTTTGGTTATGAAGTGTCCAGGATAAATGTCAAAATGGTATGTCAGCATACTAATATAGAATCTAATGTTGAAGGTGCTGACTTTCTTTAAGATGCCTCACTTATTGCAGTGTTGTTTAAGGTGTTTCTTGTAGCTGTCGTCCTGCAGCACCACCTCTGGGTTACAGTGGACCAGCCAGTCAGCATTCTTCAGCTCAGGTGGACTCAACTGGTTCTTCAGCTTTTTGCCTTTACGACCCCGCGGAACAGGAGCAGACAGACCTGGACAGGTGAAAATCAAGACTGTAATGCTAATCCATTACACTGTTTCAAGCATTATGCAACAGTTTTTTGTACAGCAATATTTAGAAAATTTGGAGACGTTAATAATTGGTTGCCGACCAAATAATTGTAATTATTAAATGTGTTCCATAGGACTCCAGTGTCTCCATGTCTTCAGAAGCGATATGATAGGTGTGAGTGAGAAAAAGGTCAATATATAAGTCCTTTTTTAAAGTAAATTCTCCTCCTTACCCAGTAAGTGGCAATATGCATGACGAATGCAAAGCACTAAAAACAAAACAAAGAAGCACTCTTAGGAGAGAAAACCGCTTAGAAGGGCTGTTTGAAAGTGGAGATTTATAGTAAAAAAGGACTTCAATATTGATCTGTTTTTCACCCTGTAGACTTGCATTGTATGGACCTACAGAGCTGAGATGTTCTTCTAAAAATATTTGTTTGTGTTCAGACAATTTTCATTTTTGGTTGAACAATTCCTTTAAAAGACATACCATTTTATGCTTGCTTAAATCAAATTAAATAAATTTATAATACACACAATTGCATTAAAATACTATACAAAACAAACAAAACATTTATTAATATAGGAAATAGATTCAAATAGAAAAATGACTAAGGGACAGAACAAATTTATATTGAAGTGGAACAGTACTAATTACCCGAGTGGTTTTGCAGTGCTTGGTTGTGCCCATCTTTAGTGGGTGTGATAAGGTCCCATATGAAGCTCTTGATTTTGTCGTCTCCTTTGTAATGTCGAACACAGTAGACCAGCAGAGCTCTGCACAACACCTCCATATCTCTCTCCGTCAGGTGCCATTTAAAACGCCCATGATTTAGAATATCCTTCCATCGACCCCACCTGCACAATACAGAATCAAGTCTGATTATTTGTTTGAGTGAAATATTACGACTGCACTTCCAAATCAACGGTTTCCTCAGTGTTTGAGCTTTACAACCTGAGAACAGCTTAATTTATAGCTTAAATATTTTACACTTTTTGCAGGATGTCAAGAAATCTGTACATGATTTTTTTTCTTTTACTTATAGATGTTTACAGAAATTGAACACATTTTATACTATTAATGCAAAAGGTAAGTGACAAACATTTTTTGGCTATGATTGCAAAATACAGAACTGCATACAATGCAAGTCAACAGGTCCAAAACATTTAAAAAGGCACATAAAGGCAGCATAAAAGTAACCCATTCGAATCCAATTGTTAAATCCTCATCAGATGCGATATGATTTGGTGAGAAACAGATCAATATTTAAGTCCTTTTTTAAACCATAAATTCTCCTCCCTGGCCAGTAGGTGGCGATATGCACGAACACTGCAAATCGGCAAAAACCAAAGAAGAAGAGAAGAGCACTTCGGAGGGCTGTTTGAAAGCGGAGATAAACAGTAAAAAAGGACTTAAATACTGAACTGTTTCTCAACCACACCTATCATATTGCTACTGAAGACATGGATTTAACCACAGGAGTCGTATGGATTACTTTTATGCTGCCTTTATGTGCTTTTTAGTGCTTCAAAGTTTTGGACCCTGTTGACTTGCTTTGTATGGACCTACAGAGCTCAGATATTCTTCTAAAAACCTTTGTTTGTGTTCAGCAGAAACAAAGGTATGGGGTGGCATGAGGTGTAGGAGTAAATCATGAGAAAATAAAACATTTTGGATCAACTATATCTTTAACTTTCAGATTATTTGGACTTACTGAAAAAAAAGACTGCAACTATTCTTATACTAGTTGCTGATGATGCAGCGTTTTATTTACACAGAATGCAAGCTGCATCAGAGCCGCCTGATACTAGACACTAAGGTGGGTGAGAGGTGGCACAGCATCTTTACACACAATTTAGGGCTGCCAGTGTCATCATACAAAGCCCAACAAAGCAGATGAAGGACTGACCCAAAAATGAGCAGGTTCTTCTCCACTCTGAAGCACTCTGCTCGGAGGTAGCGTCTGTTGCGCTCGCTGAGGCGCCTCGTCCGACAGGGTCGTTCCTCCGAGTCACTGTCGAGTTCAGAGAACTCCATCAGTTCATCATCCTCAAAAGAGTTATAGTGTCGCGTCTGCTTCCGTACACGAGGCGTGTCAATCACCAGACTCTCCTAAACGAGACACGGACAACCATGCTGTTTACAAAACATGTGTAAAAATATATTGTATATATACTGTAAATGTAATGTCTGGAAAAACTATACATTTTGCCATAGGTGTAGGGTGGGTGTCAATATTTGCAGATTCATAAACACACTGCAGTAGTTTGACTGAAGGTTTTTTCATTAATGTAACCCATATGTTTTGACTATTACAAGGTTAGCCTGGTATTCAAATCAACCCCCCTTTCTCTCTCTCTCTCTCTCTCTCTCTCTGGTGTAGTCTGTGTGATGATTCTCTGGCAATACACCACCTGTGTCACAGTAAATTTGTATGCAAGGCTTGAGGTTGTACACCATCCAGTATGGTACCTTTTCTGCCTTAGATTCGATTTCCAGCTCAGCAATTTTGGCCCACTTCTGCCAGAAGTTTGGATCGTCCAGTGAAATGTCTGTACGGTTCCCTGAAGACACAAAGCTAGCCTGGAATTGATAAATAGTAAATGATTGTAAGCAAAGGCTGAGATCACATACTTATGTTGAGTAAGCGTCTTACTGGGATATTTCATTTTCTATTTCCTAAGAAATTTTAGGAAAATCTCCTGAGACAAATTGAACATTTAAATGAAAAGTGGTTGGACTTTGCTTCCTGCTACTTCCTGTTTTTTATTCAGGGATAAACACATGTAAAAACTGATAAGTGTTCATTTTTACACAGTTCTTTGAGTTATAGTCAGTTATAGTCTTTTGATGAAAATGTCCTTTAAAATTTGTCAAAATGTTGTCATGTCATATTCATATATTTTAGTCAGTTTTACCCTGACTAAAATGGCATATAATTTTAGTCAATGAAAATAATAAACAATACATTTTTTACAGCATTTATTTATCTTTGTTAGTGATAGTTAATAAAAATACAATTCATTTTTAAAAATATAGTTCATTGTTAGTTCACATTAGTTCGTAGTGCATTTACTATACAACATTTCCCTCTCATTTTCTCCCCAATTTGGAATGCCCAAAACGTAGATGCACTCTAAGTCCTCATGGTGGCGTAGTGACTTGTCTCATCCGGGTGGCGATGGAAGAATCTCAGTTGCCTCCGCGTCTGAGACGTCAATCCGCGCATCTTATCCCGTGGCTTGTTGAGCGTGTTACTGCGAAGACCTAGCGCGAGTGGTGGCTTCACACTATTCTCCGTGGTATCCACGGACAACTCACGTCGTGCCCCACTAAGAGCGAGATCCACATTATGGCGACCACGAGGAGGTTAACCCAATGTGACTCTACCCACCCTAGCAACCGGGCTAATTGGTTGCTTAGGAAGCCTGACTGGAGTCACTCAGCACGCCCTGGATTCGAACTTGTGACTCCAAGTGTGGTTGTCAGCGTCTTTACTTGCTGAGCCACCCAGACCCCAACATATACAAATTTTATAGATTAATAAATGCTGTAAAAGTATGGTAGTTCATGTAAACAAAAGTTGTTAACTAAAGTTAACAAATGGAACCTTATTGTAGTGTTTTGTATTCTGAATTCTTCATGCTATAGAGACTGTGATTAATTTCCAGTGTTTAACTTGTTTACGATATTGCATTGTGTGTAGCACGTTTTTACGGAAACAACATTTTCATAACGCAAGTCACGCAATGCAAGTTATACATTCTGTTTTATGATTAGTGCAAAACTCATCAGTTCAAGTTCATCAGTTCGCCCGCTTCATTGTTTGTAGAGATGTAAGTTGTAAAATGTCATACATGTTGTGGATAAAGTGATTAATCTCATGTATACAGTAAATATGATGCGTTTGTGTGAGGTTATTAACCTACTTTTAAAAATAACTACATACAAAATAACTTGGAGAGCTATTACGTTCATACTGCAAATCAAAAAGAAATCGCAAAGTACATTACATACAAAGTATATTTACCATAGTAGCTCAATGGAAATCTGGCCAAATGTATTTAATGTACTAATGCACCATTTCTATGACTCACACAATGTGGAGGGATTAAACCAGCAGCCTTTTGGCTATAAGCCCTGATCTTGAACCAATAGGCCACCCAAAAATATCTGTTTTTAACTGGTGTGTCTCTGTTCAGTAGATTAGACAAATATACAATTTACCCTAAATATATATTCCAGATGTTTACCTTTGCAAAAGTTGATCCCTTCCCCTCAGACTGAATTGTGATGGTCTGCGTACGTCGTTGTAGGATTTGATCAATGTCTTCTTCACAAAATTTAGAACCCTCGTCTTCCTCGTCCATGAGTGCTCCATACGCTCCCTTTCTTAGGAGATCTTCCACTTCCATCTTTGACAACTGCTGAACCTGAAAGAGGAGAACACAGTCAATGTTGTCATTGTAAGTGTAGGGACTGGATGGGTGGATAATAGGAATTGTGTTTAAACATACTTGCAAATTGAAATTTATGTGCAGATCATGGCATATTATTCAATGTCTTTCTGTCCAAGGAATAAAATGAACATTTGAGTGGCCTCATGAAACACAAAGAATCAAGTTTCTGTGAAAATTGTTTGTAGAACTATTTTTGACTAGAATTAACCAACGATTTAAACAGAAATGTATTCTGTTTGTGTTTCATGATTGAGGCCGTTTTCATAAACTTTAGTCCATGCTTCATGAATGACTGCCAAATGAGAGTAAAAAATAGTTTTAGTGAGTAAATAAAAGTTACTGGCAATATTTTTTAAGCAATAGCAAAATGCATGGCTGAAATCGCAATGGAGAAAAACGAATTTAAATCAATAAATATTTAAATGAACATTTTAAATAAAATAAAAAATATGATCAATATTAATATTAATAAAAAACTAAATAAATTGGCAACTACATTACGAATCTTTACGAATAAAAATCAAACTACAAAATAATGCATGGTTGAAATCGCAATGGATTAAAATGTAGTAAAAATGTAAAAAGAAAAGAAAAATGGCAAAGAAAACAATGAAAGAAAAACATTTATATAATAATAAATTAAACAATTCAAAAGTGCAACATAATGCATAGTTGATATTGCAATTAAGTAAAATGAAGTAACAAAAATAAATAAAAGATAAATATGTAAAATAAAATAATAAAAAAATAAAATACATGAACATAATAAAATAAACAATACAAAAATGCAAAATAAAGCATTTTAGAAATCGCAATGGAGTAAAAATAATAATAATAAAAGACTGAAAATAGATACAAATAATTTAAAAAATAATAATAATAAAAAAAGAAAAAGAACTAAATAAAATAACATATAAAATGTTATATTTATTTTGCTTTGGCATGAAAAAATGGAATCGAAGACAAGCGAACAGTCTCCTTAAAGCTCAATGACTTTTGTGTGTGTTCAAACAACTTTTATCTCTGTGAAAATGTTACTCTAAGAAGTCTGTCTAGGTGGCCAAACTTAATGTGCCGACAGATTCAAGGTGCTAACCAATCGAAACAAAAATTTTAGGAACAAATTTGTGTTAATGACCATAATGTGTGATCAAAACTGCACACTTCTAGGGGTTGTTATTTATATAGATCACTCACCCCGTTGAGACTGCCCTTGCGGTTGATGTCCTGTAGAACAGCCTTGTCCAATCCCAGTTTCAGACTGGCCTTGTCAAACATCTCCCTCTCATATGAGTTCCTTGTAATAAGGCGATACACTTTCACTGCTTTACTTTGACCAATCCGGTGGCAGCGAGCTTGAGCCTGTGGAATTACAAATATGTTTATAGCAAACAAGATATATGTAGTTTTTGGAAAGACTTGCACTCATAGCATAGTTCACCCAGAAAAGAAAATTCTTTTATCATTTGCTCACCCTCTTTTCATTCCATAGATGTTTGTTTTTTCAGTTGAACACAAAAGCAAATATTTGAGCTCATTAGGTAGCTCTAGCCATACAACAAGAGTTTGTAGTGATCAGGTACCATCAAGCTCCAAAAAGGACAAAAACACCATAAAAGCACAAAAAAAAGGCTTCTGAAGCCATGTGTGAGGAATGACCGAAATGTAACTCAATTAAACTCTGACAATCTTGAACTCTAACGAAGACTGTGCCAAAAACAATGCAATGCAATGTGTGCAGTAACCAAATGTGACAAACCTTTCTTGAGTGCTTTAATAATGATTGTATGGTGCTGTTTTTTTTGTCATATCTGCTTGTCCTTTTTGGAGCTTGACAGCTGTGGTCTCTATGAACTGTTATTGCATTGCAAAAGCTGCTTTCAGAATTGTCTACTTTTGTATTCTGCAGAAAAATAACAGCAAATGGCTTCGGAATGACATAAGGTTGAACAAATATATACTGTAAGTATTCTTTAAAGAGGTTATGTCATGAGGAATCAGATTTTCCTTGATATTTGACAAATAAGAGTTCTTTCTTTAAGAATTCCAAATGTAATCCCCAGTGCAAAAAAAGCATTTAATGAAACCAAGTTGCAAAAAAAACTTGTTCTTTACATCCACGACTTCCCTACATCACTAGGGGAACATTAATGAATTACCGTCTCTACAGATCAAAAACCTCAATGCCTTCTTTTACATTCACACACCCTTGACCCCACCCACTGGTGTTTAAGTTCGTCAACTGAGAGAGAAGGACAAACAAGGACTACTGTGGCCTCATTTACATTACATTTACATTTATGCATTTGGCAGATGCTTTTATCCAAAGTGACTTTCAGTGCACTCATTACAGAGACAATGCTCCCAGAGCAACCTGGGAGCCATTGTGTCCTTGAGTGCCTTGCTCAAGAACACAATGGTGGTGGTTGTGGGGATCGAACCGGCAACCTTCTGCTTACCAGCCTCACTATTCCTGAACACCAAAGGGGACATTTACATTTACATTTATGCATTTGGCAGATGCTTTTATCCAAAGCGACTTACAGTGCAATTATTACAGGGACAATCCCCCCAGAGCAACCTGGAGTTAAGTGCCTTGCTCAAGGACACAATGGTGGTGGCCGTGGGGTTAGAACCAGCGACCATCTGATTAACAGCCCAGTGCTTTAGCCACTACGCCAATATGTTACATGATACATATCTCAGGTCACTTTTAAAAGACGCGGTGTCAAGTTACAACTCTAAATTGGAGAATCCACTCCAATTTCCTCTTTCCGCTGCTGCCTCTTGCTGTTTTGAGCACAAACGCATCATGGATGCGTTCATTCACCCATCTGCATTATTTGTTGGTGTATGTAAACATGCGGTGTATGGACGTATTTGATCATTAAGATTTGTTTCCAGCTATTTGTATTTCAGTGTAGGATGATACTGGAGACTGGATGTCTTCATCTTATATCACCGTGGATTGAATGTTTTTTTCGTCTTATATCAATGTGGACTGCTTGAAAACCTGTCATTAAAATGATTCAAGCTTTGCAAAGAAACTGTAATTGAAGGATAAGGCAGTAAAAAAAACACTTGGAATAGATCAAAAACAAAAGTTGTAAAACGTTTCATTTATGGATATTTCAAATATCCCTATCTGAGGGTTGTCCCCCCCAAAATATCATTAAAATATGTGTATTGAGAATTGTTATGTTTATTGTCCCTCCCAACATTTTGATGAAATTTTCGCCCCTGGACGTGACACAATGGCTTGAGGGTGTCTACACCTGGCACATCAACAGGAACTTTCTAAACCTTTTATTCGTGTTGTTGGTAGAAGTAGCGCAAAATGGAATGGGAAATCTGTTTACTGTGGGTGCAACAGACGCTTCCATGGTAGACAGCATCATTGATCATAATGGGTTCTATTGCTTTTGATGCAATGCGACTCACGCGTCCGGTGCAGACAGTGTGTGAATGTTAACAGTTGTTCTTGAGAAGAACGGCTTTAATATATTCGGATGAAATGTGTTGGATGTGTGTCATGTGCAAAACCTGACATTTTGTTTTATAATGTTGTTGACCATGTTCATTCTCTTCAGACTGAGTTGGAAAAAATGGCTTAATTTGAGGGCTGCACGATGATAGCCAATCACAACACTGGGCATTTATTTGGAATAAGCCTCCCCTTTAATTAAGTTTAAAAGAGGGCCAGAGACAGCATGTAAAATTACCATATACTACTAAATTATGAATGTTTTAATGCAAAAAGTTACTAACATTATCAGTGGACCTCAGGGAAGATAATAAAACTATAAAAATACAGCATTTCTTGACCCCTTTAAGGTTTTATTTGGTGGGGTGTTAAAGAAGAGATAATCACTTTTACTGGATCTAAAAGTTGTTAAACTAATCTTATTACTGACCTTGAATTTAACCAGCTAACAAAAGCAGAACAAGATATAAAACATCATAAAAAGTTTAAACAGAATCTACACTACGTCTTTAAATGGCGTCATTGCTAAATGTGGATCACCTGCAAGTCGTTCTGCGGGTTCCAGTCTGAGTCGAATATGATACAGGTGTCTGCGGCAGTGAGGTTGATGCCCAGCCCTCCTGCTCGTGTGCAGAGGAGGAATACAAAGCGGTCGGAATCCACCTTACTGAAGCGATCGATGGCCGCCTGCCGTAGATTCCCTCGAACTCTCCCGTCGATACGCTCATACGTATACCTGTATATAGCATAAACATGGCAAAGATTTATTGGAAGTCATGTGCTGTTTGCTTTCTCTTTTGAATCTATATTATATATGGCATTATGGTACATTTTTTGAAGTATTTTTGATTTCTTGTTGACTTTCATGTTGACAGGGAGTGTAAAAAGTATTTTTAAACATCAGCTGAACATTTTTGTAGGACTATGTCACCTCCTCTGAATGAGGTAGTCCTCCAGTATATCGAGACATCGGACCATCTGTGAAAACACCAGCACCTTATGTCCCCCAGCCAATAGTTTGGGCAGCAGCTTGTCGATAAGCACTAGTTTACCGGCGGCCTGGATCATGGCCTGGAGCTGAAAATCCACAGCGTCTGGACTGTAGGTTTTCCTGAAGCTCTCAAGAATCTTTTCTTCAGCACCTGAAAGACCAAGAAGAACATGGGAGTCAATTTCAGTGACACAAATGAAAGGCAATGTAGAGAACTGCAACCAAGATTTTTCATAAATCGTTATTTCATATTTGGAATGTTGAAATGTTCTTGTTTTAAGGATGTTTAGATATTTTCACTGGAAAACCAGACAAAAAAAATACAAAATTTGAAAATTCTTTTTAGCAAAGTGTTCGGAGAGACAACTGGATTTAAATGTGGGACTGAAACCCCTGTGTGTGAATGGAATACAAGAGGCACTTCTGAAATTGTGACTGTTGACGAGTGATCTTTGGTGCACACACATACTTATCAAATGAAGCAAACTTTATGGTCAACTGAACTTGGATCTGCAACCAAATCTCAATTGTAATACATGCATGATAGTGCACACCTTTGATGAGGTATGGGTGATTGCAACACTTGCGAAGCTCCATCATTGTGTTGATTAGGTTGGGCATGTTGTGCTGGTTTGCTCCTTTGGCCAGGAAGGCAAAGTTTTTCTCCAGAATGGCTCGGTAGTACTTCTTCTGAATGTTAGTAAGCTCCACCTCAATGATTGTTTCTTGTTTTGGGGCCAGATTCTTTTCCACGTCATCCTTAAGTCTTCTCAACATCATGGGCTTTAGAATGGCCTGTAGCTTCTTAACCTGTAGGTATGTTGGTTATTTTCAGGATAAAGTTAAATCAACACCAAAATCAGAACACCTTTTTCAGTGTTCGCTAAACACGGGAAGGGGGTCGCATTCGTACAACATGTCCAGTTTATTTACAGGTAGTTACACTTTGTTTTTCTGCAAGATACTGTAAATATGCACAAGCTTCCTCGCAACTATTTGAAGGTTGGAGTTAGTGGTTCTTGTACCTGCTCCTCTGTTTTCAGGTCTCCAAACTCCTCCAAAAAAGTGGTTTCAGAAGGGAACTGTAAGGGTTCGAGGAAGTTCAGCAGACTGAAAAGCTCCTCAACTGAGTTTTGCAGAGGGGTTCCTGTCAGAAGAACTTTATGTTCCTGGAGTAAAGAGAAAAGAGACACACCAAAACAGAAGTTACATTTTTTGTTTAAGCTACACTGTTTAAAGGTGAAGTGAATATTTTCTAAGATTTTAAGAAGATATGCACCACAACTCAATATGTAAGAGCATGTGCTCTTAATACTGGGCCACGGCTCTGACAGAATTGTGTATTTCTATTGGGGATGCACCGATGAATTGGCCCGTGATATTTATCAGCCAATTATTGACCAAACTAAAACCATCTCCAAATCGGTTTTAATAATTAAAATGGCGATTTGAAAAACCGATAGTTCATTTATAATAAATTATATTCACATTTTGTTAAAACTCTTTGAACTCAAATGCACAATCCAGAAATAATGATTGGCACTCCAAAGAACATGTAATATTTACTTGTTATTCTTTCTCATTCTCAATGAGGAAAAACTGTCATTACAGACGTGACAGTTGTGAAAGCGGCACTTACCTACTGTATACACGATAAGGTAAACCCACCCAAAATGCTTTGAAACCAGTAAACTTTAACTTCTGAGACATTGGTATGGTATAAATTAAGGCTGCACGACTGACTGAGTTAAGATTGAAATTGCCATATGATCTTGCGCTATTACAAAAGCTTGAAAGGCTGCTTATAAAAATAGACTGCAATCAGCGCTTTATTCAGCATTGTGTAAGCAAGCAGCGCCCTCTAGCGTTCTAGACGGCATTTTCCGTTATCCAATACACCACGACAGAACTTAAAAGGGTGTTTTGTTCCTTTGGTAACTTTTTACTTTTCCACGATGTGGTTGACATTTCTGTGGAATATAATATGAATTTATGATGGTATATTACAAACATGTAATATGAGTTCTGTAGATTTGAATGGCAAAAAAGAAGTGCAAAAATGTTTAAGAACAAATTAACCTTTTTTCACATCAATCATCATGCTTTGATAATAAGTTATATTTATCTTTCATTGTGGCTCTCTTTAAAATGTTGAACTCTCATGTGTTCAACAGATTCAATCAATGTGCAATGGAAATAATTTTTTGTTGGAACAAAAGCCTTTGTATCTCTTCTCTTGCATCTCTAATGTCTATATATTAAAATGTACAGAAGCATTAATAAGTATATTCTAGATCCCACTGCTATTCAATGAGGATACCCAATCAGCTTTTTTTGTTGAAAATACAGCACTGCGTCAAAATGTATTTCAACTTTCACTTGCTGGCCATACTGCAGTCATATGTAAAGTGAGATGAGATTACTCATTCTGTGCCAGGAGAGGATGTAGATTATGTATGTAAATGTAGTGAAGCAGAACTGAGTAGCTAAATGAGATGTGCACAAGAAGGACAGACTTGCGATCAGCTACACCTCCTCTTTTCTGCAGAGTGAATTCTCTGAATCAGTTTCAGATAGAGCTGTAGATATTATTAACATAGATACGATGACATATAAACCCTGGGTCAAACATTTTTGTTTGAAGAGTTTAATGGTCATTGAAGTTTCAAAGTGTAAGGTTCTGTTTGTCTAGTAACTTTAGAGCTCTAGGTAAGGCCTATTTACACAAAATCTGAATTTTAAAACAAAACAATGCACCTCTGTGAACTCCTTTATTTACTTAAAATGTCATCAAACATGGTGTGAATAGTTTTAATTAGTGATATACTGATATATCAGTATTAGTATTCATTAATCAGCTGACATTCAGCTATTTGGGACTTATGGCATTAACTGATACTGTGCACAATTGGCCCATTTCAAGAAAATATAATTCCTTCTAGTGTTAGTTGCAATTTTCTGCTTTGAATTATTTTTAGGTGCAATTTTGTAAGAATGTTTGTTAAAAATTTGCAATTTTGTGTTCATCGTACTTGCCATCATTAAATTATATTATCCCAAATCCTGAATGTATACAGCATTATATGGGACATTGACCACCATGCTCTCTAGACATTTAAATGAACCGTTAAAACCCCAGATTGGTTTTAACATGATTTTTTTTTTTTTATTACACTTTCATGTCACTTAGTTGCACTGAACTTGGTGTGCACATGCCTTAACAAATTTAACAATACCAAACAGAAGCAAACAACAACCAAACAAGCATCGGTGTAAGTCTAACCAGGTTCATGAGTTTGAGCCCCTCCAGCAGTTTACAGTTGCGGTTTTTAAGGCGATGAGCCTCATCGATCACCACACAGCGCCAGCTAATCTTCTTCAGTTCAGGACAGTCTGCCATTATCATTTCAAATGTAGTGATCACTCCTTGAAACTTAAACTCGCCAAGCACTGTATTTCCCTGAAGGAGCAAGAGAGTGGTTGTGAGAAACAAATAGTATGCACAGTACAAATAAATATAAACTACACCTAAAATCACTGTATTAATGCCTCTCTCTAACTTAAAAACTCTTCCCTAATCTGTCTGTATGACTCACCTGTTCATCTCGGTGGTACATCTCGTACTGCAGGATCATCTGCCGGCTGATCTGACTGCCGTGATAAACGATAACGTTCAAATCTGTCCAGGTGCGAAACTCTCTCTCCCAGTTAGTGATGGTGGAGAGCGGGGCAATGATGAGGAAGGGTCCCCTCAACCCCATGAGGAAAATCTCAAACAGGAATGTGATAGACTGGATGGTCTTCCCCAGCCCCATCTCATCAGCCAGAATACAGTTCTTCCTACATCAAGATTGCAATTATGAATAAACAGACTTGGAATTGGTCACATGTGCATCGTTTTGCAGAATCAATTTCTGATTATTAGTAATATCAAAAAAAAAGTTTCTTATCTGTTTTTATTAGGACTGCCAAAGTTAATATTTATGTATAACAATGCTATTAACAGCTTTATTTGCATTTAAATAAAATAAATTAAACTAGTTCAATTGTGTTAACAAAAAAAAATCACTACCTCTGATTAATTATTTTAATTAGGGCTGTCGATATATCGTGTTCATTTAGTGTGATTTATTATATCTAAAAAAACACGTAAAAAATTCAAGCTTGAAATACCACCTGTTTTCTCCATTCTAACAAGCTTCACGACCACTCCTATACTGAAACTCCCCGACCCCAATCTTTTATCATTTAAGTAGACGCCTCAGATTGTGGGATTGGAGTGGTCCTGTCACAACGTCACAGAACCCCAGGCAAGCTTTACCCTTGTGCATTTTTCTCCAGCAAGTTAAATTCTGCTGAAAGAAACTATTATGTGGGGAACAAGGGATTACTTTCCATGAATGCAGCACTCGAAGAGTGGTGTCACTGGTTAGAGTTACAAGTTATCACTAATCACAAGAACCTTGAATACATCAAGGCAGCCAAGAGACTGAATCCACATCAATCCACGTGGTCATTGTTCTTAACCAGGTAAAATTTTACCATCACTTACCACCCTGGCAGCAAGAATAGCAAAGCAGATGCACTTTCACACAGGCATGATCTACTCCACATCCATCCTCATCTTGGATCAATCCTACCACCATCTGTTATCATTGCACTGATTAGTTGGAATATCATGGAAGAAATGCAACGAGCACAACAGCACAAACCATCACCACCTGACTGCCCCCCAACCAAGCACTTTGAACCACAAGCTCTACGTCTGAGGACTATCTAATGGTTCGACACTTCATTGAGCACAGGACACCCTAGCATCCAAAGAACAATCACTCTGGTACGTAATTCCTTTTGGTGGACATCTGTAAGTCGTGATGTTGCTAACTATGTGAAGTCTTGTCAAGTCTTGTCCCTGATCCCCAGGGAACTGCCCATGGGATTACTCCAACCACTGCCAATACCCCAAAGACCATGGTCACACCTGACAATCGATACACCACCACACTAAAGCGTTTACCCACAGCTATGGAAACTGCTAATGCTAAGTATTCAGAGTCTATGGATTACCAGAAGACATTGTGTCCGATCAAAGTTCACAGTTCATGTCCGGAGTTTGGCAGGTGTTCTGTAAGCAACTGGACATCAATGTGAGTCTCACCTCAGGCTATTGCCCCCAAGCCAATGGACAGGTAGAATGTTTAAACCAGGAGATTGGCAGATATTTTCGGAGCTACTGTAGCCGTGAACAGGAGAAGTGGAGCGACTTCTTGCCCTGGGCTGAATACACACAGAATTCCCTCACTCTTCCCTTCAATTGATTGTACATGATTTGGAAAGGCACACACCTGTCTATATAATGTCTCACAGCTGAAAATGCATACTAGAGCAAAAACCAAGCCATGAGGTCAAAGTAACTGCCTGAAGAGCTCAGAGACCGGATTGTGTCAGGGGCATAGATCTGCGGAAGGCTACAAAATATTCCGGCTGCATTGAAGGTTCCCAAAAGCACATTGGCCTCCATAATTCTTAAATGGAAGAAATTTGGAACAACCACGACTCTTCCTTGAGCTGGCTGTCTGACCAAACTGAGCAATCGGGGGAAAAGGGCCTTGGTAAGAGAGGTAACCAAGAACTTGATGGTCACTCTGGATGAGCTCCCGAGATCATGTGTGGAGATGGAAGAAATTTGCAGGAGGACAACCTTCACTGCAACACTCCACCAATCTGGGCTTTATAGCAGTGTGGCCAGACGGAAGCCTCTCCTCAGTGCAAGACACATAAAAAAGCACCTAAAGGACTCTCAGACTGTGAGAAACAAGATTATCTGGTCTGATGAAATGAAGATTGAACTGTTTTGCCTCAATTCCAAGTGTCATGTCTGGGGAAACCAGGCACCGCTCATCACCTGCACAATACCATCCCAACGGTGAAGCATGGTGATGGTAGCATCATGCTGTGGTGGTGGTGTTTTTCAGCGGAAGGCACTGGGGGACTGGTCAGGGTTTAAGGAAAGCTGAATGCAGCAAAATGCAGAGATATCCTTGAAGGAATCTTTCACCAAAAAATTAAAAAGATCTAATTATTCACATACCCTGATGCCAACCTTGATGTGTATGATTGTCTTCAGCAGAACACGAGTGAAGATTTTTAGAAGAAGATAGAGCTCTGTTACGTCCTTATAATGGATGTATTCGGCTTCCAGCACTTTGACGGTCCAAAAGTAAATATTTAGGCAGCATAAAAGTAATCCATGCGACTCCAGTCGATCAATAAATGTTTTCTGAAGTGAACTGGTAGGTTTATGTAACAAACAAGTCCATAATCAAAACGTTTATAACTTTAAATCTGCTCTTTCATCCTGGTCTCTGATGCTGTATGATATAGCCAAACTCTAGCATGACATACATTTTTCTGTTATTCCACTTCCGAATTCTCGAGTGAACTTGCCGACACCCTTACATCACGCTTTGAGTTAGCTGCTGGCAGCAAGTGCCTTTTCAAAGTTAATAACGTTTTAATGATCTATTTATTTTTTACACAATCATATTGATTTGCTTCAGAAGACATTCACTGATCGATTGGAGTCGCATAGATTCATATTATTGCCTAAATGTGACTTTTGGATCATCAAAGTGCTGGCAGCAATGTACATTCATTATAATAAAAACTGACAGAGCTATATTGTCTTCTAAAAATCTTCCTTTGAGTTCTGCTGAAGAAAAAGAGTCATATACATCTGGAATGGAATAAGGGTAAGTGAATAATGAGACAATCTTCATTTTTGGGTGAACTATTCCTTTAATGAAAACCTGGTCCAGCTCAGGACCTCAGACTGGGCCGAAGGTTCACCTTCCAACAGAACAATAACCCAAAGCACACAGACAAGACTACACAAGAGTGGCTTAGGGACAACTTTGTGAATGTCCTTTAGTGGCCCAGCCAGAGCCCGGACTTGAACCCAATCGAACATCTTTGGAGAGACCTGAAAATGGCGGTCCACCAACAGTACCCACCCAACCTGACAGAGCTTGAGAGGATCTGAAGAGAAGAATGGCAGAAAATCCCCAATTCCAGGTGTGCAAAGCTTGTCGCATCATACCCCAAAAGACTTGAGGCTGTAATCGCTGCTAAAGGTGCTTCAACTAAGTACTAAGTTAAGTTTCTGAATACTTCATGTCACTGTGATTTTTTTAAAATATTTAATACATTTACAAAATTATAAAAAAATATATTTTTTGCTTTGTCATTATAAGGCAGCAACATAACAAAATTAGGAAAAAATGGGGTCTGAATACTTTGTGAATGCACTGTATGTGTGTGTGTGTATATATATATATATATATATATATATATATATATATATATATATATATATATATATATATATATATATATATATATATATATATATTATTTGTAATTACTTAAATATAACTATTTATATTTATTTCATCATTCCAAGTTGAATTATTGTTATTTGAGGGGCTTTCTCAGCAAATATTTAAAAATGCGATAAATTGCGAATAATCGGCTCATCATATATTTAATTCAATTAAATAATTTAAATATATTACCAAGAATAAAAAAAAATTATACAAATATTTACAGTGTCCTACAGTTTGTAAAATATGTTTTTTACTTGTTTTGTTTTTTTTAGAAAATAAGAACATTGTTTATAATGAAATGAGATAATCTAAATGAAAACATTTTTATGACTACTAATTAATTTGAGTATATTCATGTCATTATTCAGGTAGTGTATTAAAGCCTTGATCTAGGATCAGGGTTTTGGGTAGAACTTTAAAACCCTGATAATAGAAGTCTTTTTCACCTGTTGTACCAGTTAAAAAGTAGCCAATTCATTCCTTCCAACTGATATTCTCGAAGCTGGTTTCCATTTTTATAGCCTCTAGATTTCTCCAATTTCTGCCACTGTTCTGGTAGAGGCCTCTCCTATATTAAAACAGAGAGAACAGAGCTGCCATCTCTTCTTCTAGTTTAAGATAAACACTGTTCAGAATAACAAAATAGTTAAAGCACTAAATGGAAGTATGAGACAAAGACGAACAGTTTGAGAACACACCACGTGTTTGATTTCTGGAATTGTCTTGAGATCTTCAAACTCTCTAATTTTTACAGGGTCAACATCTTCTCGCAGCTCCCAAGTGCTCTCCTCATAAGACAAGGAGCACCATTTCACTAGGTAGTGTGTAACCTCCTAGTAACATGCAAACAAACAAAATATGAGTGGATCAGACAACATCACAGCAAATATCACATGGTTTTAAAAGTTCAATCTAGTCCATAGTCATTTGGATTTAAAAAGATAAATGTAGATATGTCATCAAAAACTGGCACCACAACTAGCATGTCAAAGTTAGGAAATACTGTTTTCAAGAGATCACATTAAAAGTGTCTCACCTCTCCTGTTTCTGTATCTGTAGTGATTGCGATCTCTAAAACTCGATCAACCTCGATGTAGTCCGGATTAAAGAGGTCTTCATCCAGCTGAGGAGAAAGATAAGACAAGGCAAGATAAGACAATCAAGCAGCCTATGTTCTTAAAACCATTGATTGTGTCATTTCTGCGGCACTAACGTCATCAAAGAAAATGGCAAAAATAACAGGACGAATGAGGAAAACGTGAGACGTGCTTGCCGTGGCAAAAGTCGCCACCACAATTTCCCACCAAGTGCCTCAGTACACTGTCCCACATTATAAGAGCCGGCTCCAATGTCTCTGCAATTGCTAGTGTGTTGCTAGGGTGTTCTGGATGGTTTCTATGGCTTTCCTATGGTGTTTTGGGTGATTGCTAGGGTGTTTCTAGGTGGTTGCTAGGGTGTGGCTAGGCAGTTTCCAAGATAATACTTAAAGTCTACTTAAGTATTAGGTAGTAGTTATAAAAGGAGCCCACCCCATTTCACATTCTGATCAGTATATATGATCCCCATGTCACTAATGGAACATTAAATCATGACCGCCTCTACAGCGAAAAAACATCATTGCATACTTTAAATCGTTACACCCTTGGCCCTGCCCACTGGGTTCTCAGTTCATACTTAGAGAGAGAGCAGGACCTATGATGGCCTCACTATTCCTGAACACCAAATGGGATCCATTTGGACTATTTGGGATTATTTTTGTATATATTCATGCACTGCACAGGCATCTTTGACCATACATACACCAATCAGCCACAACATTAAAACAACCTGCCTAATATTAGGTAGGTCCCCCTCGTGCCGCCAAAACAGCACCAACCCGCATTCTCACCACAGTTGTACAGAGCAGTTAACTGAGTTAAGGTAGACTTTGTCCGTTCGAACCAGTCCACAATATTCACATCAACCATCAGAATGGGTTAAAAATGTGATCTCAGTGATCTGGAGCGTGGCATGATTGTTGGTGCCAGATGGGCTGGTTTGAGTATTTCTGTAACTGCTGATCTCCTGGGATTTTCACACACAACAGTCTCTAGAATTTACTCAGAATGGTGCCAAAAACAAAAAACAGCTTAAGTTTAGCTGTCTTTGCATTTTAACTGAAAAAATTACACACTTCAAGTTTGAGCCCTAAATTATATTCTTGTTATAAGTTTTACAGAGGAAATGTACCCTTGATTCATTATAAAAATATTTTTTCCCAAATGCATTTCAGTTTCTACTCTAAACGAGCTACAAACAAATTACAGCATGCTCTGGCAGACCCACCTCCGTGAAAATGTGCTTCATTTGTGCCTGCTTGTTTCTGAAGCGTTTGATTTTTTGGTGAATGCGTGGGTCTTTCTCCAGTTCCTCCAATGTCGCCCATTTACAGTGCAGATAAGAGCTGCCAATGAGAAAATGCTTTCATATCTGACAATTTACAATCAAAACATTGATCAGGCTTTTACAATCATCTCTAAAAAGGTCTGCATTTAGCAGTTATGATTTGATTTTCATAAATATCTGAGTTCAAACATATGCATAGACTATGCACTTCCAAAGATGTAAATGCCTATACTTATATTTCCCTTTATAGTTCTGTCATTTTCAGAACTACACTAAAAGGAAAGGCTTGTTGACAGTATATAAATCACTCAAGTGTCAATTTGGGCTAATGATTTCATGAGGCAGGGAATATTACCACACTACCAGCTGGATCATTCAATGCATAAATGATTTGAAGTAAAGCATAAAACAATAAAAATGAGTGATCGAGAAAACATTTCGATTTATGCTCTGTGTATGCTCTGACAGTTTGACAAGCTGAGTGTAGGAAGTACATGAGTAGACTTACAAATTTCTGAACTTGACATAAAACTCCTCCAACTCTTCTGGTGCTTTATCAGGAGATGTCTGCACAAAATAAAGAGTTTTGGATTCATATCGTACTGAAACCTCAGAACAAAAAAGTTAAAACTAATAATATTCCATATTGAAATGAAATGGCTTGAGCTGTTTTCTTTCCACTGTTGCCATACTTCCTATTGAAAAGGAAGTTAGGGCAGGACATATCAAATGGCTTGTCCCTTTATTTTCTACATAGCCAATAGCTTTTAATTTTACACCATGATTTGCTACTTGCTATTGCTATTCGGTTGCAGGTGTTATTAGGGGCAGTACTCACTTTAGAGAGCAATTTATTGGACAGAAATCTGTGAAGTGCAGCATGAGTCATTAATATATTTGGTCCGTTTTCTCCCAAGATGTAAATCTTTAAATAAGTATACCTGCTAAAAGATTATTTTGTCAAATTTTAGGAGTTCACTAGCATATAAATGGCCTGACATGGACAAAAAGCCACAAAACTCCAGTTTTGATTTCATGGAGTCTACAACATCTGACCTTAGATCTTAATTGAGGATAAATAAGCATGATGGGTGTAACCTTTACCTCTTTTTTGACCGTTCGTACTGTCAGTATTTTCTCAATGATATTAGCCTCATCTTCAGGGGGTTCCTGGGAAGAGAGAAGGCAGGAATTATTCCTGTGTGTGTGTGTGTGTGTTTGCTCTGCCCCTTTAGAAGTAGGGCAGGTCTGTGATGTGGCATAATGGCAGATGTTGCCAAGGTTACCTCAGCCTGCCAGGCAAGGGTAGAGGAAGACATAGCGGAAATTCGGCCTGTACCCAAAACAGCAATGGTTTCCCCATCATCGTCAACGACCTTGAAATCTAGATCTTCATTATACTTCCGCCTCTTCACCTGACGCCCTGAACGCCTCTTCTGCAGAGAGGGTACAAGGAAGGAAGGAATGAAGAAAAAGATAGGTAGATGGATGGATAGATAGACAGATAGATAGAAGGAAAAAGTTAGAAAGGATAAAGAAAGAAAAAGAAAGGAATAAAGAAAGAAAAAAGGAAGAGAAAGAAAGAAAGGATTGAAAAGACAGACAGACAGACAGACAGACAGATAGATAGATAGATAGATAGATAGATAGATAGATAGATAGATAGATAGATAGATAGATAGATAGATAGATAGATAGATAGATAGGTGGAAGGAAAAAGTTAGAAAGAAAAAAGAAAGAAAAAGAAAGAAAGAAAGGATTGAAAAAGACAGACAGACAGACAGATAGACAGATAGATAGATAGATGGAAGGAATAAATAAAGAAAGAAAAAATGGAATTGAGAAAGAAAGGTACGTAGGAGGGAAAAAGACAGACAGACAGACAGATAGACAGACAGACAGACAGACAGACAGACAGACAGACAGACAGATAGATAGATAGATAGATAGATAGATAGATAGATAGATAGATAGATAGAAAGAGATTAAAGGAATATTATGGGTTGAATGTAATTTAAACTATTTACAGATGCCACAGACAATTAATTTCAACACGTAACTCAGCTTGTTAAAAAAAGATCAGAAAATCAGTATTTACAGTATATCACTTAAATGGAAGTCTATGGGGCAAGGTTTAAAAGCAGAAATGATTAGCTTGTAATTTAATTAAAGCACTAACACAAATTCTTGATTAAAAATTTCTGTTTTTTAAGCTATATCCTCCTGAGACCCGAGCATGACTGCTGTGTGGATTTTCCATTTCCTTTTTAGATTTGTAGCTAGTTAACATGCAAAAACATGAAAAATAAATAAATAAATAAATAACTTTCTAGATCACATTGTTTTCCCAAACATTGATGTCCTCATATGTGGACAGCAGGACTAAATTGTGAATTTTTAAATAATACCTATAGAATGTTGCTTATCAAATTGTTTATCAAAATGTTTATTATGTTTCCAGGAGTGTTGGCTATTCATGTTTTTGAGACGTTAAAGGCATTACAGCTGATTTTCTGTAAAGCTGCTTTGGAACAATGTGTGTTGGGAAAAATATAAATAAAAAATTATTCTTCTATGTTACAATGTTTTTTCAACTTTGGCAACAGAATATCAATATTCTCTCTTTGTACTGTCAAACAAACAAGTGATAGCCAGTGCAGAAGATTTTACCAATCAAAAATTTGCAGAATTTATTCTGATACAAGTAACGGCCAGCATCGACCAATTAAGACTGGGCGATATTGCAAAAAATGTAAATCAAATTTAAGGATGATTTACAATTTTCAATTCGATTTTCCTGCATTTAAAGGTATTTTCAAAAAAGAAACTCCAAAATGATTCAAATAACATGTTCCTTATTAGAATGCAAGGCAACCTGGTTAGAAAAATCTATATTTTTCATTATAGAAAGCAAAGGTGTGTAAGAGTAATGCGCAAAAAAAGTGCAACACACAGAACGTTGTCAACAGTGTAAAAGTAAAATAAATTAAAATCCGATTTATTTAAAATAACTGATATACTCAGAAATAATAATATAATATAAGAAAACTACAAAATAACTCAAAGCCAATTTAGGTATTATTTTTATCTAAATCAAGTCTATCTAGAAAGTTGTCAAGAAATTGAAATCTAAAGAAAGTATTTTTAGTCAATTTGTATGTATAACCTGCAGATAGAGTCCAAATATCTTTTTTTCTAAAAATAGAAAAATTTCATTGTTGTTGAAAACGCAAGCAAAAAGCTCAGTTCAGAATAATGACGTCAGTCAGTGCTGTGAGCACGTGGCACCCTCTAGAGCAGGGGTGGGAAACTATTTTGGTCCACCACCATTGTGTCCTTGAGCAAGACACTTAACTCCAGGTTGCTCCGGGGGGATTGTCCCTGTAATAAGTGCTCTGTAAGTAACTTTGGATAAAAGCGTCTGCCAAATGCATAAATGTAAATATAAATGTACTTTCCCTCCTGGCACGACTGTTAGCGTGTTGTGTCAATTGCATGAAAGGCCACAGTTCAATCCTCATTCAAACGAGGAATTGATGACGTTTGTATAAACAATCACGAGCATGATAAGGAGGTTGCTTTTTTATACCTAACATTGGATTTTGTCTCTATTTATGGTTATGGTTAAATTTGGGTTTGGTTGGGGATAGATTAAATAAAATAAGCATGTCAGCTGAAAACAATTATTTTTACAATTGGCTTCTGACGACCTGGAAATAAATGAATGTCACACTTGTTTATATGCTCTGAAACACTCATCGATTTAGCCCCTGGAGGCAGTGTTTTCATAATCGGTCAACATATACCAGTTTCGACTAAAGAAAAATCGTCACACACTTGCCGAATTTTATGCAAGATCAGGCTGGGTGACTAAGATCAACATATTGCCTAACATCCCCTTTTGTGTGCCACAGAAGAAAGTCTCAAGTGTTTGTAAGAACATGAGGGTTAGTGGATCATTTAAATAGGGACAGATGAACTCACAGTGTTGTCCATGGCATCAGTGCTTTCCTCCCCAGTGGCAAGCGTGCTAAGAGATGCCGTGTCATCGCTCTCCACCGGCTCCAGCAGAGCATTACTTTTCCTCTTTCCCTTCTTCTTCTTCTCTGGAGGAATGGCACCCTGCTCCCTGCAGAAAACAGGTTAAAAAATACATAATCAATATTGCATCTACATGGATTTGCACAGGTTGAAAAGCCATCCTATAGTAAAAATGCAGTGCAGATATTTTCTTTCACTTCTGCACCTGGAACATTGAATAAAGTAATCAGACAGGACACCATGAAGGTGCTTAAATTACAGAATTGTCATTTTTGGATGCACTATCTCTTAAAGTTAGTGTTAGGCCAATGTACTGCAGAGATTAATGTAACTGTGTACAATGATAAACTCAAGAGACACCTAATTTAATCTCAACCACAAATTACAATTCTGCCATTATTTACTCTCGTCGTTACGTCATTCTGAACCCATTGGACTTTCTTTCTTCTGTGATACACAAAAGTATAAATTCTAAAGAATGTTACAATCACTGATTTCCCGAAAGTGTCATAAAAGTAGTCCATCAAATAACTGATCAACTCAAGTAAACAGTGCACAAATCCAATATGACAATACGTCACTAACATAAAATCTTAGAGGATCTTGTGTGACTTATGACCAAACATCATGACATTATGTGATACACAAAAGTATAAATTCTAAAGAATGTTACAATCACTATAATTACATCAATAATTATGTTTGATGTTGACGTGTCGCCATAATGGATTTATGTGCTGTTTACGTTAATTGAATAAGTGAATAATGACTTAAATTCTGGTCTGTTCGTCATTCAAAGGGATTGCATTCCTTCAGAAGACTTGAAATACGACATACGATTTGCATGGACTACTTTTCTGATGCTTTTGGGTGTTGTCTTCTAAGCTTTAAAATGAGTCACTATCAACTGCTATTTTATAGAAATGAGAGATTGCAACATTCTTTTAAATGTATTCTTTTGTGTTCCACATAACAAAGTCATATGGGTTTGGAACGGCATGAGGGTGAGTAAATGATGTTAGAATTCTCATTTTTGGTTGAACTATCTCTTTAAGACCCATTTGATTTGACAGAACAGAACTACAACAGTATTGAACTCACTTTGGCTTTCTCCCTCTCTTAGAGGGCGGATGTGTTGCAGTGTTCTTGGCCTGTGTTTTCACTTTCACCACTTGAACTTTCTTGACCTTATTGACCTCCTTTTGGGCTTTCACCTCCCTTTTCTTGTGATCCTTTTGCTCCTTCACTGCCTTTGTCTTCCTTGGAAGAATCCCCTTCCCTTCCTTTTGCTTCTTTCTCTTTGGTTTAACATCACTCTCTTCATCATTTTGCCAATTAAATGCTTTCTTTTCTTTTTTCTTTCGTTTCTTCTTCACCCTGGCCCCGCCTCCTCCATCGTCCTCCTCATTGTTGATTGTTGGCGAGGATGATGGGCGGAGATTCTGACTCCTGGCAGCAGACCCTGCCTTCCGTAAACTGGAGTGCTTTGCATGAGTCATGCAGTGATTGGGGGGCCCTCCAATGATTCGCAACTGTTCTTTGCCTAAGTGGCCGATGGGAAATGTAGTTTGTGCGTTTTGGTCAGAGGCATTTGAGGCTGCAGCGGATGGAGTGTGCTTTAGTATGTGGGTGGCAGACATCTGCAAAAACAACATAGCATTCTTAGAGGAGAATAAAAGATCTGTTGTTTTAACCAGTTAGATCTGATTAGTTTTGACAGTTTGTCCATTCAGTCATTCGGTCCACATTTAACCCCTTAAACTTCACTGACCTGCTGGCAGGTTCAAAGGGGGACACTTTATCGAGAAAAAGGTTTTCGCTTAAAAGGTTAAAATGCCCGTTAGTGTGGGGGGCCTGAAAATTGTGATAGTTTCTAGTGTGATTATTAAACCTTGAAATGCTGCAGACCGTTCATAAACTGGAAACTCCACAGACTATGAGAATCATTCGTGTTGTATAAGAGATGACAGAGCAGAGCACTAATCCACTCTTAAGCGTTCTTTTTATATATAATTTATATAATTAAATCACAGCATTTGCGATCTAACGATCACACCGGGCCATGTTACTAACTGTTACTAATGTCAAAATAAAAGCACGATTCATAATAAAATCTAAACACCTATAATATATAACTGTATAATAAAATGTAATCCTCACTGGAGAATTAATAATAATAATCAATAATAATGATTAAGGAATACTGATTGTAATAATACAAATTATCAATATACAGTATCACAAGTAAGAGTGCGTTTGTACTGAATAAAATGTGTTTAAAAAATGCAATGGTATGTTGATAAGTAATTGTTCTATTTTTTTAATTGTTAAAAGGTTTTAAAAGTTTAAGGATTTTTTTTTTTTATTAGACAGCATTTCACTGGTATCGGTACAGGCTACTGAAATTTGGTACTTTGACAACACTAGTGCCCATATACATAAGTCAGGCATACAATATAAGGTATCATTTGAAAGTGTATAATCTAACTTTTCAGAGAATACCATAAATTTTGCATTTATGTAACCAAAATAACAAAATATGGCCGTAAACATTTCACGTCACAAATAAGCTTCCCCTAGAGCAGGGATGGGCAACTTTGAAGGTGGCGAGGGCCAAAATTCTACCAAGGGGCTGGATTACAAATCCACACTCTAACAATGTTCACCCCTTACTCAATTTTCTCATTATTGTGGGTAATCTACGCATGACTAATAGAATGTGCTTTTAAATATTTTGTTACTTATATTGACATTATTTATAAAAACTAATATACTTATTTTGCGACTTGCATTTTTACTTCATGTTCAATTGACAAGCAATATACACTGCCGGCCAAAAGTTTGGAATAATGTACAGATATCATTTTTATGGAAAAAAAATTGGTACTTTTATTCACCAAAGTGGCATTCAACTGATCACAATGTATAGTCAGGACATTAATAATGTGGAAAATTACTATTACAATTTGACAAAATATCGTTCAGAACTTCTTAAACTACTTCAAAGAGTTTTCGTCAAAAAAAATCCTCCACACGCAGCAATGATTGCTTTGCAGATCCTTGACATTCTAGCTGTCAGTTTGTCAAAGTGACATTTCACCCCACACTTCCTGTAGCACTTGCCATAGATGTGGCTGTCTTGTCGGGCACTTCTCACACACCTTACAGTCTAGCTGATCCCACAAAAGCACAATGGGGTTAAAATACATAACACTCTTTTCCAATTATCTGTTGTCCAATGTCTGTGTTTCTTTGCCCACTCAAACCTTTTCTTTTTGTTTTTCTATTTTAAAAGTGGCTTTTTCTTTGCAATTCTTCCCATAAGGCCTGCACCCTGAGTCTTCTCTTTACTGTTGTACATGAAACTGGTGTTGAACGGGTAGAATTCAATGAAGCTGTCAGCGGAGGACATTTGAGGCGTCTATTTCTCAAACTAGAGACTCTGATGTACTTGTCCTCTTGTTTAGTTGTACATCTGGCCTTCCACATCTTTTAATATCCTTGTCAACCTTGTTGACTTTTGTCTTTGAAGACTGTAGTGAACATCTTTGTATGAAATCTTCAGTTTTTGGGCAATTTCAAGCATTGTACAGCCTTCACTCCTCAAAACAATGATTGACTGATGAGTTTCTAGAGAAAGCTTTTTGCCATTTTTGACCTAATATTGACCTTAAGACATGCCAGTCTATTGCATACTGTGGCAACTCAAAAACAAACACAAAGACAATGTTAAGCTTCATTTAACAAACCAAATAGCTTTCAGCTGTGATTGATATAATGGCAAGAGATGTTCTAGTACCAAGTTAGCAATTTAGTATGATTACTCAAGGATAAGGTGTTGGAGTGATGGCTGCTGGAAATGGTGTCTTTCTAGTTGAATGCCACTTTGGTTAATAAAAGTACCAATTTCCTTCTGAAACATTATTCATTATTCCAAACTGCCACTCTTTTGGCTACCAGTGTACTTCAAACTTACATTTTCAAGAAAATGTATCTAATTTGCATTGTCTAAATTTACAACACACAAACATACAAATGAACAGACAACAGCAATCAACCCCACCTCATCAAACAGCTTATAGGTATTAGTTAAAATCGAAATATTATCACCAAAATCGAGATATTATCATCAATAACAATAGTGGATACAAGAACATAATATTTCAGCACCACAACACACACACAGACCAAACAGTCCCGTGTGTCAGAGAAACATTCTCACTATTCGCAAGACATTTCAGACATCAGACAATCGTGCATTTCTTTAAAGTTTCTCCCTCTGACAACTTTTTCGTTTTTCACAAGCATGAGCGAAACAGCAATAGATGTCTTTGGTGATTCTCAAGTTGTCACAGATTTCAGAAAGATGTTGCTGCCTTTTACACTTGTATTTTACCCTTTACATCTGTGAGGACTGAGGAGAGCAGCTCAGGTGTACGTATCTCTCATACTGTGCATCTCTTTGATCACTGTGTATTTGTGAATCAAATTGAAATATTTAATGACAGATTTCATATCCAGGAAAACAATGGGTTCCCCTGAATACATTAACAATAGTGTGCACTAGCTCGCTGACTAACTGGGGCAAAATTGTATTTATTTTTATTTATTAATTTTACCTTATAAATGATGAACAAGTTTTAGATGTTGCATGCTAGAATCCTACAGTGATCAGCAGGTCACCTCTTTTGGTCAATAGTTGTAATAATATCATAGCCTGAATGCAATCTTTATATAATCTCTTTTTCAAAGAACTAAAATCAATCCTCAGACTTGTATTCAACGATACAGCAGGCCTTATATGGCCCGTGGGCCGCCAGTTGCCCATCCCTGCCCTAGAGGTTATGGGTTAGAAATATTAATATGTATATAAAATGTCTTTCACACAGAACTTAAATGATCAATTAATATATCAAGTGAAAGCTCTCATTCGCAGGAATGTGACTGTATAGTTTATTTTGTTGCCCTCATACCACAGTTCAACAGATTTTCAAAATTATCACACAGTGAAATATTATTTATGTTAAGTCATCAAATACAAATCTCTTTTATGCGCTGATCATTGCTGCTGTAAGCCCAGGCAATTAATAAACACTGAGGTATTTTAGGACATATCATTAGTATTATGAATTAAGAAAAGCTCTTTAAAGATTTCTTCCAAAGAACATTACACACATATAAAGTAAACAGAATTCATCGCAGTACAAAAAGCTTTTGTCTCTGGTACACATTTAGCCTAGTACCTCTTATTCCGCACAGCACATTTATTTTTATCCTAGCCTAGCGATGCAGCACACATGTGGAACAGCATGTGCAAGCGCACACACTCCGAAACCGACCATGCAACTGCAGGCAGGTATGGGGATAATGTCAATGAATCACATGCTTTCCAAAGCAAGCGGGCTGGAATCAGGGCCGTTGTCATGGCAACAGGCTCGAGACCAAGCTGCGGGAAGCGGCAATGTATCCCCTTTCTGGGATCTGTAAAGCATCGACCTTGTTGTTTCTTGAAGACAAAAAATAACGATACCTACAAGGGGAAAAATACTGATGTTCTCATTATTAAGACAGGAAGAACTATTTGTTACTGTCCTTTTCACTTTTGTACTCTGTTATTTATTTTTTCTTGAATTGCCCTCTCTGCATATTGTATGCATGTGCATGCAAACTCATACATATAAACACACAAAACATGCATTTCAATTCTCTCTTTCATATAGGCATACACAAACACTGCAGAGTATTCTCGTGATGTGCTGCAGTATGCATGCTTGCCAGGCAAATCTAAAAACCGCAAACACACACACACACACACGCTGCAATCAAATTCCCTATGAATCAATACCAACTCCCAACTCCCAAACGCAACATCTGCAGTTCAGTCAATGCCAGCTCCATCTCTTCTAGAAAAAAAAAAAACCTGAACACACCTTTCTCAGATGGATCTTTCCAACTCACAATCATCTATCATATGCACTTTCATCTTTAAAATGTGTGCAGCCATGAGCCATCCATGACAAAATGTATAATCAATCAAGTATTAATTGTTTCATCCTGTACGACTATACATTCACCTTACCGAAGACAACTTCAATTTGCTCAGGGATTCAGTAAAATCATAGTTTAAGATGATGGCAGAGTAATCCCTTCTGATAATGGCTGTACGCAATTTCTGGGAAGTTGTATTTTTTAGCCGACATGGATCTGGAAGCATTTTCCCCCAATCACTGTTTCCATAGAGATATTATAAAATCCTTCATAAAAGAGTTCTAAGCCATGAACCAAACAACCAGCTCCCAGTTGAATCACAACATTACAAACTTTGATTTATAGGGGTCATGACATGAGAAACCAAATTTGCCTTGATCTTTTGGTATATAAGAGGTCTTTGTATCATTAAAACGTCCTGCAAGTTTAATATTTTAAGACGTCCTCCCCATTCTAAACGAATCATTTATTTAATCAAGCTCAAAATACAGCTCGTTCTGGATTCATGGTTAGAAGTGACGTGTCGGTTAGAAGTGACGTAACAGCGTTTGCATATGACCGCCTCCAGCACAAGATAACTACGATTTAAGCGCAAGACAACTACGCTCATTTCAGTATCGCGTCGCCTCACAAGTGTTCAGTCGATGGACAGCGAGCTCTGACAGAGACTACTTGTGCACAGGAAAATTACGATGCCACACAGATGTGCTGTTCCTGGCTGTGGTCAAACAAAACCTCTGAATAAGCTGCCGAAAGATCCAGACGTCAGGGAAAAATGGATGCAGTTTATTTTTTGCGGACGTCCCAGTCACAGCAGTGTTAACTTAAGCGTTTGTTCTGTACATTTTAAGGATGACTGTTTTGAGAACAAATCTCAATATGATGCCGGCTTTGCCAGAAAACTGTTGCTCAAAGATAAGTCAGTGCCGACTATTCTGGGAACAACGACGACGCAAACTGTAAGTAATCTATTTTAAACTTTAAACTACTTTTTAAAGCGCAATTTCATTCATTATGAATAATCACAGTGTTTTTACTTAGTTTACTTGCATATTGTTCTGGCTGGGAGCGTCAATATTTGATACATAGGCACTGACGTTAGCCAATCATAACAGTGGGCGTTAACACTGAAGTCTTAAATGGAAAACGCCCCCAAAACAGACTGTTTGAATCAGAGGATGAGAAACAGGGTGGGAAAAGGTCATAAATCACTAGATTTTAAAAGTTTTTCTTAAAAAAAAATATATTAATACTATAATTGCACCTAAGGGAACATAATAATACAATAAAAAAAACCATGTCATGACCCCTTTAAAGCAAAAAAATATTTGAAAATCAGACAAAAAGTTGCTGCAGAGCTCTTTTGGCGCACTTTGTTTGCCTTGATTCTCTGATTAAAATTGAAATAATGTGGACTGATGGTTTCAGCAGAAGCATATACCACTGATTAAAAACCTCAGAGATCACAGTAGGTCTTTAAAGGTTTATCAGTTTTAATTTATAATCTATTCCCCTATATGAAAAAAAATATGAATGGGATTTGTACTTCTGGAACCAGACTGTTGTGTTCTATTGGGCAGTTCTTGGCCAGAATAAGCTGCAAAGTGGACCAAACTTTATTTCGGCAGTCAAAAGTTAGACTCTGTGAAATGAACAACAAAGAAACCTTAACTCTTTCCCCGCCAAACACGGAATTTTCCGTGTTTTATGAAAAAGCTTCCCGCCAAACACGGAATTTTCCGGGTTTCCGTGTTTTAGGTGTTATACGGTAAGGAAGACCCCTGCGCATGTTTTGAAAGCATACGCAACTCTTTGATCAAAGAAACAGACTGCGATCGTCTCAAACATGAAGAAGTGGAGTATGAGAAGCTCAAAATATCAGACATAAACATGCCTTTTTCTCAGCTTTTTGTCTGAAATGTTGTTTTTTGACACAACCTACCTCTGTTCAAGTCGCAATATAAAAAGAACAAATGAAGATAAAATAAAATCGTTTTTTTTGCCTAAAAGCAGAGGCCCAGATCTTTATTGTGATATATAGCATCTTCATATATTCATGGAAGAAAATATTATGCGGGCCATTAAAATTTAGCGAAAATCGTCAAAAACCCTGGCGGTGGCTGCCAACTTTTTTTTTAAAACGCTGGCGGGGAAAGAGTTAATAATATTAAATATATAAATATATCTCATCAGACTCAATAGTAGAACTCCCATTTACTTCTTTTTAAATTGATCAAAATCAGATAATAGGGCTAAAGTTAGTCTGATTTCCTGCTGGCTTTTCAGAAAGACCTGATGCTGAACCTGCCCAGAGGCTTTAGGAACTACACTTTAATTCATTTTAAATTTTCTCGCAGAGAAGGAATAAAGCTTTAACAAATCAGCACAATTTAGATTTCCACACCACTAAAATTCAAATACAAATTCAGATCATTTGCATGAGAGAAATATGAAACTGCCAGAGGACTTGGGAAGTGACTGGGTGTACGTGGAAGTTTGCTTTGGCCTTAATGAACTTGAAATTGCTTCTTGTTTAATGTACCAATAATCTGCTGGTTTACACAAGTCTTAAAGATTGCAGCGAGTCATTTTTCTCGCTGTTTCTTTTTTCAATAAATACACCATTCATTAGTTGACTTCCCGAAGAGTGTAAACATTGTGGTGCATTCAAAACATTGCTGTTTGATTGAACAGTCCTAAATGTCATCTTCTTGCTTCACCAAGGAGTGAATTTGAGACATAACTTCCGGTTTGTTTGAACAATGGCGGGACAAAAGAAGCAGTTTTGCAATTGTGTTTGATGCTGCAAATGGAGCAGAAGATACACAAATGACCTTTAATGATTTCCATTACATAATCATTATGCAAATACAGACAACTGTCATGCACATAGCACTATCTCAAAAACATTCTAATCTTGATTTTTATCAAAAGCTATTTTTAAAAGATCTCTTAAACTCTACAGGTTCTATTCTTAATTTCATAATACAATACAATATACACTGATGAGCCAAAACATTATGACCACTCCCAGGTTAAGCGAATAACATTGATCATCTCCTAACAAGGCTACATGTCAAGGTCTGGGTAGATTTGATGGTAAGCGAACAATGAGTTCTCATAGTCAATGTGTTGAATGCAGGAGAAATGGGCTGGAGTAAAGACCTGAACGACTTTGACAAGGGACAAATTGTTATGGGCAGAAGACTGTGTCAGAGCATCCCTGAAATGGCAAAGCTTGTGAGGTGCTCCCAGTCAGCAGTGGTGAGTACCTACCAACAGTGCTCTGAGGTGGGACAAACCACAAACTGGCGACAGGGTGTTGGACGCCCAAGGCCCATCGATTCGCAAGGGCAACGTATGCTATCCCGTGTAGTCCGAACTGACTGAATGTCTACTGTGGTACAAGTCACAGAAAATTTTAACAATGGTTATGGGAGGAATGTGTCACAACACACAATGAATCGCACCCTGCTGCATATGGGTCTGTGGAGGCACAGACCGTCAGAGTGCCAATGATGACACCTGTCTACAATCGAAAGCACCTACAATGGGCACGCAAGCGTCAGAACTGGACCTTGGAGCAGTGGAAGAAGTTTGCCTGGTCTGATGAGTCCAGTTTTCTTTTACATCACATGGACGGCCATGTATGTGTCCACCGTTTACCAGGGGAAGTTATGGCACTAGGATGCACTGTGGGAAGATGACAAGCCGGTGGAGGGAGTGTGATGCTCTGGGCAATGTCCTGCTGGGAAACCCTGGGTCCGTCCATTCATGTGAATGTCAATTTGACACGTGCAACCTACATAAACATTGTTGCTGACCAGGTACACCCCTTCATAGCAATGGTATTCCCTGATGGCTGTGACCTCTTTCAGCAGGATAATGCGCCCTGCCACACTGCACACATTGTTCGGGAATGGTTTGAAGAACATGATGAAGAGTTCGAGGTGTTGCCCTGGCCTCCAAATTACACAGATCTCAATCTGACTAAGCATCTGAGGGATGTGCTAGACCAACAGGTTTGATCCACATCGGCTCCATCTTGTATCTTCCAGGACTTGAAGGATCTGCTGCTAATGTCTTGGTGCCAGTGTGGACTGGACAGAGAAATTATTTGTCAATGGAAACTTGTTACATCAGTCCTGCATAGGACACATTGTATAATGCAACTGAGAGTAAACATGAATGTAGTTCTAGCAGGAAGACCCAATCACAATACAGCCTCTGCTTTAAAAGCCCGCTCAGTTGTTTCTCATGTTGGCATACTTCCACTGTTTTCACCCCCCTCCACCCCATCATCACCATTTTAGGTCCCATCCTGGGTGGAATTAATCTCCGCTCCCCTTCCGTCATGATGGTACAAGCAAGTATCAGAGCGCTGAACTGTAGGACGGGGTTTACGCCAAATGATATAAGCATTCTACGTTCATATTAATCCCAATTATCTAGAATATTTACTGATAGAAATCAATTGCCATGTTTTGTTTGTAATTTTTTCTTAAAGCAAAAAACACTCAATCCTGTTGAAATCTACCAATAACAAACAATGTAATGTGACAGAGAGGTTTACCCTGAAAGTTAATTGCTTAATTGCTATACTGGTGAAATCTAGACACAACTATTTTTCACAATAAAAGTCTACATCCACTGTGCCTGACAGTACACCAAAAGCCTTCCTGATCCACAAGACAATCTGACAAGATGGTTTTCCAGCTCAAGGTGAGAAATGCTATGTATTTCTTTAAGCTTACTATATGACAAGTCTAACGTTGAGAGAAAGAGTTTGAGTGATGTTGACATTGATTTATGTTCAGCCTACTGCTACTGATCACAACGTTGGCTGGGATTTATTCAGAAATCATAAAAGGTCACAAATTATTTCTTTATACTAATTACTGTGGTCTCATCAGTGTGAAAACAGACAGGCACACTGTCTGTGCATTGTAATGTATTGTAACAATAATGTGTGTTGTTTTGGTGTGCCAATACATGTTATCTGTTTTCTACCATCCTAAATCTTGACAAGCAAGTTTACTTTACAGGAGTTCATACAAAAATAAAATGAATGATATTATTAAAACAGACAAAGAGGTATGTCACAATTTTATGTGTAATCAAACGGCTTACTTATGTTTGACTCTTCATATTAAAGCTGAAGAATGTAATTTCTGTGACACTAGCACCACCAAACGAAATTGCAAAAATAAACATTGTTTTCAAAACGGCTTTCTAAATATGCCCACCTTCTCCAGTTGATCGAAAAACAGATAATCTGCCCCCAACTCATGCCATTGGACGAGTAAATGTTATTGTCTCTATTGAGACGGGTTACTCAAAACAAAGAGGAATTTTCATAGCACCACAGAGACATTCTGATGGCTGATGTGAACATTAACTGATATCCTGACCAGTATCTGCATGATTTCATACACTGCACTGCTGCCACAAGATTGGCTGATTAGATAATCAAATGAATAAGTAGGTGTAGATGTATTCCTAATAAAGTGCTCAGTGAGTGTAAAGAGAAAAATGCAAAGCATATTTGATGATATACTGACCTGCTTGTCCTTCTTTTGTATTTTCATTTTTTCTGGAACTTTGTGTCTGCATCTGGAATACAGAGATACAAGAAGTCAAGAATGAAAAAAAGAATCCAACAAGACATGTAAAATGCAACTTAAACTTAAGTCTTGCAAGTTAGAGACTTTTTACGTGTATTCCAGTCTGCATAATTTGCTGTAGTGGGTAGTCCATTTAAAGAGGCCCTATTATGCTTTTTTAGAGTTTATGCTTTTTTTGGAGTTTTTTTGGATGTAAAAGGTCTCCAAATTACAAAGCACAAAGTCCACGCCAAAGGGAGTTATTCTCTACCACAGAAAACACTGCTCCCTGAAACGTCTGGTTTGCAGTCCAGCCATTAATTCCGTGACTTAGCTATAACACTATGTAAAACATTTGCATAATGCACGCCTAGGTATTTACAGTTGCTCAGGAAGCCTCGGGAGCAGAAACTCAGTTATGGTAAGGGGCGTTACATTTCCGACACACGCTCAAAGCGGTTGACCAATCACAAGAGACTGGGCGTTTCAGACAGTGGGTGAAAAGAGGTGCTACAGCAATGTACAGTATGAGAACAATAATGTGTTTTTTGAACATTAAAGCATGTAAACCTATTCTAGTAGACCCCCAAAATAAAATTATGAACCTGTAAATGGTCTGCACTTATATAGCACCTTTTTAAACTTAGTGGTTCTACAAAGCACTTTACACTGTGTCTCATTCACCCATTCACACACACACTCACACACCAATGACATCTGAGCTGCCAGGTATTGCACTAGCCTGCCATTGGGAGCAACTTGGGGTTCAGTGTCTTGCCCAAGGACACTTTGGCATGTGGAGTCGTGTGGGCCGGGAATCGAACCGCTAACCCTGCGATTAGTGGCCAACCTGCTCTACCACCTGAGCCACAGCCGCTAGATAATAGTCTATCAAACATTCTCAAGACTCTAAAATAAATAAATAAATGGAAAATTGGGGGAAACTTTGGAAAAGTTAAGGAAAGGTCTCCAAGTTATGAAGAAAAATGTAGACTCCGAGTATGCATTAGTTTCCAACAGACATAATAATTTGGATACATTTCTCATCAACAATGAAATATAAATGTAAATTAAAAGCATTCTTTCGACAGTAACACTTATAGGGAATGGCTACACATTACTATTAATCAAGGTCATTTTATTTTGGATTGGGGTAAATCTATAAGCAATACCAGTCAGCTTAAAATTAATGAATTTTATTAACTTTCTATTTATTATTATTAACTTTCTCAAGAAACTCAAAATCTTTTCAAAGCAAAGTAACAAATAAAATATTACAGAATTTTTGTAAAATATACACAATGAAAATAACACGTCTTGCAGAAAATCAATTAAAAAAATATATCTAAACAGTTCTTGCAAAAAAAAAAAAAAAAAAAAAAAAAGCGCATCTATTGGCTTTCTTATTTTTCTCTAGTGTGCTTCGTTTTAAGGTGTTAAAACTTTTGTATTACCACAAGAGATTATTGTTGCGCGACAGTTTGCAGATTACATCTTTGTAATCTGTGTCAGCTTTTGTGGACCAGATGTCGCACCTGTTTTAATAAAAAGCTCCCCTTAGTTTTCTCAACTTTTCTTTTGACCACATCAGCAAAAAATTAATCAAATGATGGAGTCATACAGATGTGCGGTGTTGTCAAGTGCACCTCAGCATGATAATGAGATGGTCCAGTATGTGGTGGTGGCGTAGTGGTCTAAAGCACATAACTGGTAATCAGAAGGTCGCTGGTTCGAACCTCAAAGCCACCACCATTGTGTCCTTGAGCAAGGCACTTAACCCCAGGTTGCTCCAGGAGCGTCTGCCAAATGCATAAATGTAAAAAAAAAAAAAAATCATCCGAAAATGGAACCACCAGGACTCTTCCTAGAGCTGGCCGCCCAGCCAAACTGAGCAATTGGGGAAGAACTGCCTTAGTCAGGGAGGTGACCAAGAATCTGATGTTCACTCTGACAAAGCTCCAGCGTTTCTATGTGGAGAGAGGAGAACCTTCCAGAAGAACAACCATCTCTGAAGCACTCCACCAATCAGGCCTGTATGGTAGAGTGGCCAGACAGAAGCCACTCCTCAGTAAAAGGCACATGACAGCCTGCCTGGAGTTTGCCAAAAGGCACCTGAAGGACTCTCAGACCATGAGAAACAAAATTCTCTGGTCTGATGAAACAAAGATTGAACTCTTTGGCATGAATGGCAAGTGTCATGTCTGGAGGAAACCAGGCACCGCTCATCACCTGGCCATTACCATCCCTACAGTGAAGCATGGTGGTGGCAGCATCTTGATGTGGGGATGTTTTTCAGCGGCAGGAACTGGGAGACTAGTCAGGATCGAGGGGAAGATTGATGAAAACCTGCTCCAGAGTGCACTGGGGTGAAGGTTCATCTTCCAACAGGACAACGACCCTAAGCACACAGCCAAGATATCAAAGGAGTGGCTACGGGACAACTCTGTGAATGTCCTTGAGTGGCCCAGCCAGAGCCCAAACTTGAACTCAATTGAACATCTCTGGAGAGATCGGAAAATGGCTGTGCACCGACGCTCCCCATCCAACCTGATGGAGCTTGAGAGGTCCTGCAAAGAAGAATGGGAGAAACTGCCCAAAAGTAGATGTGCCAAGCTTGTAGCATCATACACAAAAAGAATTCAGGCTGTAATTGGTGCCAAAGGTGCTTCAACAAAGTATTGAGCAAAGGCTGTGAATACTTCTGTACATGTGATTTTTTTCTTTTTTTACTTTTAATAAATTTGCAAAGATTTCAAACAAACTTCTTTCACATTGTCAGAATTTTGAGGAAAATAATGAATTTAATCAATTTTGGAATAAGGCTGTAACATAACAAAATGTGGGAAAAGTGAAGCGGTGTGAATACTTTCCGGATGCACTGTATATTGTGTATTGCCATTCAGCCAAAAAATACTAAGATATGATTTTGGTCCATATTGCCCAGCCCTACCCCATTCAGGTCTCTAGTTTTCCCACCTTCTTCACTGGGTACTACATCTTTCATACAAATTGCATCCTTTCCTTTCAAACAGGGTTTGTGCACACATGTACATATCCACACAAACAATGGTAAAAGACATATTGGATGTTATTTTCTACTAAAACATTAGCCTAGATGGCGGAAAGAACTATTACAGCAGCATCCTAAACCCCTGCAACACTGCAACAAATAGTTTGTCATAGAATGGAAGGAATGGATTTGTTGCTATGGATGTGCAAAGTGGGCCCCAACTGCTGGAAATGGCAATAGAGATTAATTTGTGTATTGTTACTCTAAAATGTACACTGTTGATATTCTACTGTTGTAATATAGTAATTGTAATATATCATTGAAATATAGTTGTTATATAGTATAATAAAAAGTCTCCTAAGACATTTAAAACAGGTGTCAATCTACCTGTGCTACTGTTTTCAGTGTATTAAGAAGAGAAATATCAAGTTGTGACAGAAATGCAACATAACTAAATCCATAAAACATGCTAATTCCAATGGGGTAACACCAAAAACCAGCTGGGCACATAAACACCAACTACTCCATTCATGAGTCAAGACCAAAGTCAATCTACCTGTGATACAGTTTTCAGTGTACTAAGAAAAAAATCTAATTTGAGACAAAATATGACACATTATTATTATTTAAATAATTTTGTAAAAACACACTAATTCCAATAAGGCTACACCAAAACCCAGCTAAATCCATTCTCTGAAACACAAACTAACCCATTCTTTGACTTTAGACTGGTTAAAATCTACCTGTGATACAGTTTTCAGTATATTAACAATAAAAACAAAGTTGAAACAATATTATTGACATAAATCCATAAAACACGTTAATTCCAATGGGGTAACAACAAAAACCAGCTGGGCCCCTAAACATCAACTAACCCATTCCTTGAGTCAAGAGTTAAAGGAATGTTCCGGGTTCAATACAAGTTAAACTCAATTGACAGCAGTTGTGGAATAATGTTGATTACCACAAAAATTAATTTAGACTAATTCAGTCTTTTCTTTAAAAAAAGCTCATACTGATTTTAAATACTCACTTTTTCAAAAGTATAACCACAAGACATAATCAATATGTTTGTAAACGATAAAATCTGATAAAATCCCGATAAAATCCCTTCTAAACCTTTTCGGAGTAAAGTTATAGCCAATTTTAGAAATTCATTACCATGACGGTGAAATGTCAACAAAACCCCTAAAAAGCGATGATTTAACCAACTTTACAGCTCAAATAATATAGGAGTTTTAGCAAAAGAATGAATGCAAAAGCTTTTATAAAATTAGAAGCTTTACATATCTGTGCACTGTAAACCCTAATGCTCAAAATAAGTAATAATTTTGAGTAGTAAAAATGTAATCATATAAATTAGTTCAAATAAATTAATTTTGATGAGTATTTAGAACTTTCTCTTCCTTTTGAGTTCACAAAACTTACACCTATTAAGTAACCTGAATTGTTTAATGTTTTGAGTTTAATTAACTTGTCTTTTTAAATTTACAGGAATTTAAATTTACCTGAAACTGGGAAGGGGATTTTTATTTCCCAGCATGCTTTACATGGCACTGGACAGGGAGAGTAAATCTTCAAATTAAGTGTTATATAGTGTGTCTTTGTGCAAGATTATCATTATGGTGAATAGTGGAGCTTGAGGTTAGGTTGAGGACAGGTACAGTATTAGATTGTTCTGAAGTATATTGATATACTTGTTGAGCAATTGCTATGCTAATAAAAGTATGGTCTATTCAATTAGCATGCATTCAGCATACTAACCTTCACTGTACTAGTTTATTCTAGCTAGTACTCTACTTGACATATTTAAGTTCTGTCAAAGAGTTAGTTAAAGAGTTAAAGTTAAGTATCATTTAAATGCATGAGCTTATTCAATATTTCAAGTTAAGAAAAAATTTCTTATTTAAATTAGATGTAACTGATAACCTTGATAACGTTCACTTTTATTGCAAGGACCTCACAAGCCTAGTTTCCATCCACCTTTCACACTATTTTGTCCTCGACAAAGTGAAAATGCAAAAAATTTAATTTCAACATTTGCCGCATTCTGGCCGTTTCCATTCAAATGGCCTTTTATCGATAAAAAGGTGTGCGTGATGACGTCATGCCTAAAAGAAACACTACGTTTTGGTTTAGTGTAAAAGAAATCTGCCCTGAAGCCGTTTACATTCAGAAATGTGTGTTTATCGCTAATTCACCTACCAGATGTCCCTAATTTTTTTCCTCTGAAGTTTTGGTAAAATGGGGAGAGTATTGAGACAATTCATTAAAATTAGCCAGTTTACTATCATTATAATTATAAAAATAAAAGCAATCAGAAGAGGAGGAATTGCAATCAAAAGGGAACAGTTGCCCTTCTGATGGGACTGTAATATTGGTCCTGATGTTGCACCTATTGCAGGTTGACACCGGTTCTGACCCGAAAGCAGATCGTCAAGCCCCTGTTCAAGCTGGTAACCTGCACCTAGTAGTGGCTGAAACTTTCTGTCTCAGTATAAGGAGCATCAATCAATGTGTATATGTGGTGTGCACAGCTATTAAAGATAAAAAATGAAGCGGTGTAAAATCAGAGTTTATATATGATAAATTCCTGATATTCACTACTTTAAACAATCATCTAATCAAAAGCATCACCATCACAACTGCATTATGTCCTGCATATTTTTCCAGCAACTTTTAATAACCAACTGAACTTGATTATCATCTAACATTTATTTTAGCTTCAAAATGCACATTTATATTTTCTGAAGAAGCAGTAAATGCGATCTGAGGTAAAGATGGCTAGATTTAAAATATTTAAACGTATTAAAATGTTCAAAAGCTCGTTTTCTGAAAGTGAACTCAGCATTGGACAAATAGTTCTGATAGTTTATAGTCTTGAAAAATGTGCAGAACATTCTGAGAACGTCATTCAGCCACTTTATTCGTCTACAGAACAGGGTAAGGCTAATTTAAGTTTGAGAAAAGAAAAGGCAAATATATATTTTTTTCGTTTGGTAATTAATTTTTTGTATTTAATTTTTTTTTCATTGGTAATTCATATTTTTAATGTAATGCTTTTTCTGTTTGGTAATTAATTTAATTTAATACTGGGGATTTTGCCGGCATTTTTTCGAAAGTAGACAAACAATAATAAAAAAGCATGCTGAAGCTTTTCACCTAGTATTGTGTATTTATTCTTAATTTAGAACATCTTTATGCACAGAAATTATATGTTTTTTGTACTAGGGGCTTATTCCGTGACTGCCGTCTATTATTTTCAATGGTGTGGAAAAGAAACTTTAATAAATAAACGGAGAAAAGAGTGTTATGGATCTTAAACCCATTGAGCTTTTGTGGGATCAGCTAGACTGTAAGGTGCGTCAAAAGTGCCCGTCGAGACAGTCACATCTATGGCAAGTGCTACAGGAAGTGTGGGGTGAAAGGTCACCTGAGTATCTTGACAAACTGACAGCTAGAATGTCAAGGATCTGCAAAGCTGTCGTTGCTGCACATGGAGGATTTTTTTTATGAGAACTCTTTGAAGTAGTTTAAGAAGTTCTGAACATTATTTTGTCAAATTATAATAGTAATCTTTCACTTTATTAATGCCCTGACTATACATTGTGATCAGTTGAATGCCACTTTGGTGAATAAAAGTACAATTTCTTTCCATAAAAACATTATTCCAAACTTTTAGCCCCAGGGTTATTCCATATAAACACACTTATTCCAATAGGGTTAAAAAAAAAAAAAAAAAACTATTGGGCCCCTAAACTCCAACTACCCAATTCCTTGTGTCAAGACAGGTGTCAATCTACCTGTGATCAAATTTGTAATATACTAAATGAAACATTATTATTGACATAAATAAATAAAACACACTAATGCCAATAGGGCTACACCAAAAACCAGCTGGGCCCCTGAACACCAAATACCCCATTACTTGAGTTAAGCCAGTTGTCAATATACCTGTTATACAATTTTCAGTTTCCTAAAAAGATAAAAACAGAAGTTGTGACAGAAATTAAAAAATGTTAGTGACATAAATCTGTAATAACACATTCATTACACTGAAAGTGTTGAAGTATCCCACAAGGGCGCTAGAAGTTACATCGTTCCTTGTACTTGATACCAGTCATGGGATGCTTTGTGCCTCAACAGATGCCAAACTTGACTCTACCCTTAAAAAAACACTCTTATTAAAACACTAACATCGCGTCCCACATCTATTAGCAACTGTAGGGCGCTAGCCAGCGAGCTAACTGTAATGTCACAGCAACGAGATCTATGTCTAAGGCGTTACATGTGCGAAGAGCTGCTCAAACTCCGCGGAGGGACCATCAAACGCGATCTCACCTACCTGGACACGCCGGCTCCGGACATCAGCTACCAAAAAAACCTACGCGTTCCCTTCTCTGCATTTATTTCCAAGGACACTAAACGCCATGACAGTTTAGAAAAATGCATAAAAATTAGAGGGGGTGGGAGTCGGGGAATGGAAAAAACTCAGTGCAATTCCTTTAATCCTAACGCACAAGAGCCGTTCATTCATGAAGGGACGCGAGAGTTTGACGCGTCCGCGCGCCACCTACTCCACGCGTCTCTGCGCGCGCAACGCCTTAAAAACACAAAAGTTTAAAGATGTGCTTACCTAAAATGGCTACTGCGGCAGCCAAAATTCAAACAGCTATTATTTGGTGAAGTTTAGCGCTGGCCGCCTGTAACAACAGCCTAACATGCGATTAGGCCCACATTCTGCTATTCGCCATTGGCCGCGCGTGAGCGCAGCTGGGCCGCTGGATGTTCCTATTGGCCTGTGAGCTGTCGCGCAAGCGACGCTGTGCTAAGGTTGTCTGAGAGCCACATATCGCCTGCGACCATTGTGCACTTTTAGCCCCTTGTGTGGTTGTGGGTCTTTTTTTGTGTGCAATTCCGGAGGTTTCCCTGTTTACGCGTTTGTCTGATGTGTCACGCGACACTGTTGCTGTTGGGTTTTATATTTCTTCTTGCTTTCTTGCATCCACCAATCGTGATGCTTTTTACTCCATCATTACTGCGCCTGAGAGAGAGGAGGAAAAAAAAGTAACATTCCACGTCTTTCCTCATGTTGCATATCCCGGATGTGAGAATAAGAGGGGTTATAACAAAGCGGTGTGGTTGTAGTGTGCCTTTGTGATGTCTTGGGTTTCTCGGTAGCGGATCGGAAAGTTGTGTTTGACTTTTAGAGAGATTCACGTTGTTGTCATGCTTAAATTTGGGTGCACTTCCTTGCACTTACCAAAAAGTACCATGGTACTGTTATGTTTTTGGACATGTATCATGGCAATACCATGTTGTTGTTGTTTGTTTGTTCTATTTATTTATTTATTTTTGGGATATTTTCCATGGTAATCATTGAGTTCAAGGTAAATACCGTGGCATATGAATATGATCATTTATCATTCAGTACCATGGTATTACCATACCAGCACAGTGCCATTTTTATGCCATAGTACTTGATCGTAAGGGTTTCATGTAGACATGTAGTTAAAGGAATAGTTCACCCAAAAATGAAAATTCTCTCATCATTTACACACCCTCATGCCATCCCATATGTGTATGACTTTCTTTCAACTGCTGAATACAAACAAAGATTATTATAAGGATATTTTAGCTCTGTAGGTCCATAAAATGCAAGTGAATGGTGACATAAACTTTGTAGCTCCAAAAAGCACACAAAGGCAGCATAAATGTAATCTATACGATTCTAGTGGTTTAATCCATGTCTTCAGAAGCAATATGAAGTGTGTGTAAAACAGATCAATGTTTAAGTCCTTTTTTACTATAAATTCTCCTCCCTGTCCAGTAGGTGGCGATATGCACAAAGAATGTGAATAGCCAAAAACAAAAGAAGAAGAATGTGAAATGAGATTTATAGTAAAAAGCTATAAATCTCCACACAAAATAATTTATGGAGTTTCAAAGTTCTGGTCACCATTCACTTGCATTTATAAGGGCCTTCAGACCTGAAATATTCCTCTAAAATTCTTCATTTGTGTTCAGCAGAAGAAAGTCATGCACATCTGGGATGGCATGAGGGTGAGTAAATGATGAGAGAACTTTCATTTTGGGTGAACTATTCCTTTAAATACCAGTTGGTATAGGTTGCTTTAACTAACCAGTCACTAGCCAATACATATCTTCGTTGGACCATTACCATAGTCTTAGTAGTCTACTATTGTACTATATGTTCTATTCTATAGCAATAATGTTAGTATGAGAACACCTGAATTTCCTGTTCTGTGTGATTTATTTGAGTCCCATTAATTTTTACATAATAATAATAATATATATATATTTTTTTATATATATATTTAAATACACACCTTTTATGCCAAAGGAATGGATGTATTTGAGGATAACTGAGGATCATTAGACCAAACATCACTGTTACATATGTTACTACTTTTTTATTTGTGACATCTTTGACGGTAATTATACCCCACAGAATTGCTCAAATTTCTCAGAGATTAGATAGAAATGTGATTATGAAATGCTGTTAGTATCACTTCATTATGACTTCAAAAATAAATAATTACCCTACAGTACATCCTGTCCATTGATCTGTTATTAATCAAATATTGATCTTTTTTTATATCAGTTTTTGTAGGGAATGACATTGTCCTACAGCTATTGTGAATACACACTTAAAGATCACAGTTGTATTATATTATCACACTGAACTGAATCAGATAATGTAATTAAACTTTTGTTTGTGTGTGTGTTGCTTGAATATAGCAAAACATAGTAAGTACTTTCTACACTGAATAAGTTCATTTAAGTGTGAACTTGAAAATATTAAGTTAATCCTACATTCAAACAAATAAAAAAATGGTGCTCTAGCTTATTAGTAAATATTATTTATGATTGTTATCTTTACAATGTGTCATCATGTATCAGTCCTAAAGTAGTAAGCATTGACATTTTTATTTAATAATTTAAGGAAATGACACTGGTAAATATAATAAGTAATTTTACTGAACTTTTCAAAGCTGGTGCTCCTATTATGCACCGAGCTTGAATAATGAATGAGCTTGCATGGCTTTGCTATTTGCAAGTTTATTTACACCATTTGTTTTGTTAATTTTGTTGTGTCGTTGGGTAATTTCTTGTTTTCTGCAGTCTAAATGTAATTTTCTACTCTAAATAACCCATTCATGATACAAAAAATGTACTGTGTGTGCAGCTATATACAGTATCTTGTTTCTATTGCCAGTAATGCAAGATGATGTTGTGTCATACATAGCATGCATTAGGCTTCCCCGTGGGAGGCTTCCATATGTCATGTGGTGCATGATTAAACGGGACTGAATGTTCTAAGAATATGTTTATTTAAATGTATGTTTATTTAAGTACCTTGTATATTTGTTACTGTATTTACTAACATGTTTAAGTTAAATTTACTCACTCTTGTTAATCAATAATATGTCATGAAGTTAAGTAGATTTTACTTAATTTTATACCATTAAGATTTACTTAGAAAAACTGTGTGCAAAAACGTGCGGAATAAAAATGAAGTAAATCTTACTAGTCCTTTTGTGTGTGTGTGTGTGTGTGTGTGTGTGTGTGTGTGTGTGTGTGTGTGTGTGTGTGTGTGTGTTTGATCGTTCCAATCATGGCCATCAATTAAACGAGTTCACTGTCATCACCTCGTCCAATCGTTGAGGAGAATTAAACCTACAGACACAAACTGACTGCTATTGCACTATAACATTATTCCTCAATCCCGTTTCATATACTGTACATGGAACCTTTACAATTTCCAAAGGTTGCAACCTTGAAAATCTTTCCAGAGGAAGACAGAAAAGCTGAAATTGGAACATTTCACTTAAGGTTTTTGGCAGCTGTTTTGGCTCATAATGTTTCTAAATTGCACGACTCAACATTTTTTACTTTGCCAGCATATTGTAGATTGACACTGCTGTTCATAGAAAGAGTATTTTTTTAAATAAGTAAAAACATGTTTTTTATTATTATTATTATTATTATAGATTGTTTCTTAAGTTTTTAAAAGTGTATTTGTTGGAGCTCCAAAGATAGGAAAATGCAGGTCTCACTCAGGTTCTGTTTTGCTGTTTAAAAAGCCTCACAGAGACAGGTGAGATTTGTAAAATAGTAGTAACATTTGATGTGTGGTACTCTAAAAAGATCAGGTACAGCAGCTTTAAGGACACATACAGGAAGTAGCTCTGTTGAGTCTGTCTTTGAGAGGTTTTCCTTCAGCGTTGCAGATAAGGGATGTTCCCCACATGCCTGTTCACACGTCACATTCACCTTGATTGAGGTGTTCCTAACAGCAGCCGATTCACGAACCATCTGTTCCATCATCACACCACATAAGTGTGAGAGAGAGAGAGAAAGAAAGAAGACCAGTCAGATCAAGTGGTCATGGCCAAGTCCATTTCGAATCATGTAAAATGACAATAAAAAATCTTGTCCTGGTTAAATGGTTTTTAGGATTATTTTTCTCTCACACATCTGTCAGAGTTATAATATTATTTGTTAATTTAAAAATTCATAATTTTGTTAAAACATACTAGAAACCTAAGTGATACGAATGTCAAACCAACAGAGGGCAGAAGTGACATTATATTGGCCACCTGCATTTTTCTAACCTTTATAAAGCATCGTGATTTTCTTTGAAAGAATAGTTTAACCAAAAAAAAAATAATAATAATTCTGTCATCATTTATACCCACCCTTATTTCACTCGAAACCTGCATGGGTGACTTTCTTCTGTGAAACATGAAAGGAGATCATCTGAAGAATGTTCATGCCGCTCTTTTCCATTCAAAACACATGGTGAATTTGGACTGTCAAGTTCCAAAAAGGAAAAAATAGAAGTCTTTATTCACTGAAAACATTCTCCTCTGCTGTAGCTCTTAAATCTCATTCACAATTCAATTGTTGTCATTCTCAAACAACATTGATTGCTATTAAATGCACACCAATATGAGTCCGATAGTGACATGCTTAATTTGAATATGCATGAATTTCATTTTTTAAGCTGCAGTGGAAATGTATATTTTCAGTTAATAACAACTTAAATTTCAGTCTGTTCCTCACACAAAGCGTATGGCTTCAGAAGACTTGGAAAAGAACATACAAGTCATATGAACTACTTTTGATTCTACTTTTGAGAAAGACATAATGTTTGTTTTTCAGTGAGCTATTCCTTTAAGTAAAAACACGAACAGGTGTGAAGAGTTCAACTTTTAGTGCCAGATGATAATGTTTTCTGTGTTTTTTGTAATTCGATGACTGTGTAAAGCACAGACGTAATCTAAAGTTCCTAGTATGACCTCACACATTATAGGCTGAGTCATTCAGTTTATATTTCAAAGGATGTCTGTTCTGCATATATCTGAACTTTGTAATTTTCCCTCTGTCTAAAAATACAACAATTGTGCAGACTGAGTATAGGTGCCCAGAGGAAAATGTAATTGCTCAGGAGGTTGCTCTTTCTTACAGCTCAACAGACTCAATAGTGCTCTCAGTCTCAGATGTTTCTATTACGATTCCATTGGAGGCATCAAACTAGATACAAATAAGAAACAAATGACATACATTAAGAGTATTAAGCTTTAAAAATCATGTGGATATCACTCAGATCATTTAATCTTTATCTTATCTTTTAAAACGTTTATGATTTTAAATGAAATTGAAATGCGTAAATCTTTAAAAAAGGATTAAAAAAAATTTCAGTGCCTTTATTTACTCACCCTATCTTGTAAAACCAGTATGACATACTATGAAGCACAAAAGGAGGATTCTTTTTAGCAGAATGTCCAAGCTGCTCTTTTCCAAACAATGAAAGTGAATAGAGACCAAAGCTGTCAAATAATATTTTCAAGGCAGGTTTTTCAGTGAGTAACAGAATTTCAGTCAGTTTGCCACACAAAGCCGCATGGCTTCAGAAGACTTGGAATATACATTCACTGAGCACTTTATTAGGAACACTATGGTCTTAATAAAGTGCCCGACATGTTCTTCTTCTGTTGTAGCCCATCCAACTCAAGGTTTGACTTGTCGTGAACTCTAAGATGCTAACCTGCTCACTACAATTGTACAGAGGGGTTATCTGAGTTACCGTAACCTTTCTGTCAGCTCGAACCAGTCTGGCCATTCTCTTTTGACCTCTCGCATAAACAAGGCGTTTTCACCCACAGTACTGCTGCTCGCTGGATGTTTTTTGTTTATGGGGAAATTCTAGAGACTGTTGTGCGTGAAAATCCCAGGAGATCAGCAGTTACAGAAAAATATTTAAACCAACCTGTCTGGCACCAAAAATCATCCCACTGTCAAAATCACTGAGATCACGTTTTTTCTCCCATTCTGATGGTTTATGTGAAAATGAACTGAAGCTCCTGACCCGTATCGGCATGATTTTATGCACTGCCTCCACATGATTTGCTGATTAAACAATTGCATGAACAAGTGTTCAGGCGTTTCTAATAAAGTGCTCAGTGAGTGCAGCGCAAGTTTTGTGGAGTAAGTTTATGACACTTTTATAAGCATGGTTTGGAACAATTTGAGGATGTGTAAATGATGACAGAGTTTTCATTTTTGGGTGAATATCTGTTTAAGCAAAAGCAACCCTTTATGGACACACTGGAGAAGGAATCACCATTGGCTAGTCATTTTATTTTATTAATTTTAATTTTAAATTATAATATATACAATTTATATATGCAGCACACACACACACACACACACACACACACATATATATATATATATATATATATATATATATATATATATATATATATTGTACTGTGAAAAATTCCATAATTTTTACGGTAAAAGACTGTAAAAATGCTACAGTAAAATACGTTAATTGGTTAACAGGTAAGTTAATTTAACATATACAGTAAACACAATTATAATGTATTTAACAAGACAATATATGCAATTTTACAGTAAAATGGTTTTAGATGTAAAAAGTATAATTTTACTTTATAATTAACAGTAAAAATATATATTATGTATATTATATCAGTTATGCACATTGGAGTGATCTGTGTTCAATTTTATATAGTTTAGCTAATTTTTATTGCATTATTTTAATGTCACATGTGTCACCCTGATTGTGTTTTCTGTTTGCATGAGTGATACTGTGCATACTGTGTATCTACATGTGTGTGTTCATAATTTCACCTGGAAGGGTCACTCTTGGTTAACTTTAAATCATCATATGGCCTTTTGTTACTATGGTGATTTACAGTACATTACAATACAGATTTTATAGTTCCAGAAGATTAGTGTATAAAGTTTATATCAGTGAATAATATAACAGAGAGGATATTTAAGAGACCTTATTTAATGTTCAAATTATTCAGTGACAGACATTTTTAGTCACCTAGTGTGAAATTGGGTTGCACACTGTATACGATTGATTTATTCGCATTGTAGAGGATTGGAAAGTCTCCATTTGCTCTCCATTGAATTGCATTACTGCCAAGGAGAAACAACTGAGATATTAAAGAGATCTCATTTGTGATGCGTATTTAAAGAGTGTATATTTAGTAATTTAAAGACTCTACAGCCCCTCAGATATCTGTCCATTCAGAATCCAATGTGCATACCCCTTTCACATATTAAAAGGAATTATTCATCCATATTTTAAAATATGTGGAAAGTAGTAGTGTTTCATTTAAACCCAAGCCATTAAGGGTCCTGGCCAAGTGTCTCCTCTGTGTATTCAAAGGATGTTTAATGGACTTGTACAGTTTGCAAGGAAACAGTTCCAAGTTTTCCAGTGCAGTCACACTGCCAAATGTGCAAGAGCTGCCAAGAAAAGAAATGAGAAAATGGGAATTCTGGATTTACAGTTTTGATGTGTTGCTTGCATGGTGTGACAGAGCAGAGAAATGACAAGGGAGTGCGGGTGAGACTCATGTGAACAAAAATGGGAGGGAATAAAGAGGAAAGAGAGATAGTCTAAAAGTTAAAGCAGGAGCCGAAAAGAGATTACTGTGAGACTGGCTCAGTTCAGAGTGAGAAAAGAAAGACCACATTTAATGTGTTCAGTCGCTTTTTGTTTCGCACTCTAAAGGCAGTTTCTCAGAATCAGGTGTCACTTCTGCGTCTTGGAGTCTTGTAGTGAGAAACACATGCTATCAGGAGTGAACAGACATCTGTTGCAACACACAAACGCACCCACGCATGCACGCTGCTGCAGAGATGAACCCAAATGTGTGTTCGCTTAGTTGCCAGACGCAACCCGGCTCTGGATAGAAGAGCTTTGAATAAGGTAAGAGAAATGCATACTGTTATGATTTTGATGAATGTGGATTGCATCTCCGTTTGAGCTGTCCTTTCTTTTTCAGTTTATAGCAAGAAAGAAAAAATGTTATTCATTGAGAGAGTGAAATATGATAGTGTGTTTCAGGGCAAAACAAAAAGTAGGTTACTAAAACTTAACGGTGACGTGTGTCAGTTTTTGCTTTTCAAATACTTTCTCATATCCAAGCGTGCACAGACAGCTATAATGTATAGGTGTAAGTTCAATCAAAACATTGCTCTGTTTGTTTGAGCACCCTGACCAGCCAAATATAGCAGCGATGTCTTTTGATGCCTTTTTTGGGTGAACTGTCCCTTTAAGATGTAAATTCTTATTCTTAAGGACTGTGAGACTATGTGTTGGAGTGTGTCAGTGCCATGCCAGTTATCAAAAGATCACAGCTGTTTTAAGGCTATCAGAGTTTCCCATGCATCCCTTCAAGCCTCTGTTGCACTAAATTTCACCCAAACAGACACTATATATATATATATATATATATATTCAGTATATCATTTAAAATGTCTTTCTTAGTGCAGTGTTAATGTTTATTTTTCTAGCTGTTGGCACATGTTCTTGGAAAAAGAAACAATGTATCTCTGAGCTATTAAAAGTATGGGGGATTCAAATAGGACATATTCAGATGACTAGCTTTCTGACAACTACACACAAAACTGATAGTATTATAAAATCAATGTGCAATGTGGTGCAGATGAAGTCTTTCCACTCTGTTTGCCAACTCAAACTAAATTTGCCATGTAATAAAAAGGAATAAAAGGAATAATTAGCCAGAAAATGGTAATTCTCATAATTTACTCACCCTCATGCTGTCTCAAACTCCTATGACTTTCTTCTGCAGAACACAAATGAAGATATTTTGAAGGATTTATTATGCGTTTTTGTTTGTACGGTGCAAGTCAATGGGGTCTAAAAAGTTAACATTTCATAAAGGCAGGGTAAAAGTTATCCATACGACTCCAGTGGTTTAATACATGTCTTCTGAAGCAATATGATCGCTTTGGGTGTAATTTGCACATTTTGGCAAATGTAGCAGATCTTATGGGTATTACTGTACATGCTTACAGAAAATCTGCATACTGTGCACAAAATACATACTATTTACTGCAGAAATAATGAGTAGTATGTTAGTATGCTTTTTCTCTTATGTAAACCAGCAGTTGTGGACAACCTCAATACAGGTTCTATTGGTCTCTAAAAATGAGTTCACAGAGAGGTTCCTCATGTTTTTCAATTTACACTCCTTTACAGTTCTGGTTAACTCATCTCTCCATTTCCCTAAATTCCCCAGCTCTCACTCTCCCTCTGATGCCCATTTTGTGGGAAACTCAACTACAGTCGAGCAAACTGAAAATGCTGCTAAGCTGTCTTCTTATAATTCTGTCATAATTTACTCAACCCCATGTTGTTCAAAACCTGTAAGACTTTCCTTTTTCATCTACAGTATCTTCCGTGGAACACAAAAGGTAAGTTTAAAGAATCCACTTGCTGGTCATTTCCATATAATGAAAGTGAATAGGGACTGGGTCTGTCAAGCTCCAAAATGACAAAACAGCATGAGAAAAGTATCATAAAAGTAATCCGTACAAAAATGGGATTATATTGCAAGTCTCCTTAAATCATATGCTCTCTGTGAGCTGATAACCTGCTTCTCTGCAGAACCTATAAAATATTTTTTAAAAAGACGTATCGGTGTCAGTGCAATTTGAAGTCAAACACCACTGGTTCGCCAGCGTCAAATGAATAACATCTTAAACCTCTTAAATTTCTGTCTGTTCATAAAATACCAATAATTTACTCATTTTCATGCCATCCCAGATATGTATGACTTAATTCCTTCTGCTGAACACAAACAAAGATCTTTAGAAGAATGTCCATACAATGCAAGTGAATGGTGACTAGACCTTTGACACTCCAAAAATCACATAAAGGCAGCATAAAATTAACCCATACTCGAGTGGTTAAACATGTCTTCTGAAGCAATGCAGTTTCTTTGGTGAGAAGCAGATCAATCTTTAAATCCTTTTTTTACAACAAATCTCCAATTTCAATTTCAGAATGTGGAAGTGAAAGTGAAAGAGGATATTTATAGTAAAAAACAAGACTTTAAATAGATCTGTTTCTCATCTGTTCAGAATACACTTCTGAAGACATGGATTTAACCCCTGAAGTCCTATGGATTACATTTATGCCTTTATGTGAAAGGTCTGGTCACCATTCACTTGCATTGTATGGACCTACAGAGCTGAAATATTCTTAAAAAAATCTCAGTTTGTATTCAGAAAATAAAAGACAGTCATACACATCTGGAATGGCATGAGGGTGAGTAAATGATGAGAGACTTCTCATTTTTGGGTGAACTGCCCCTTTAAGAATCAATATCAGGATTGTTCAAGTGAAGATTGCGATTAATCAGAAAGACCCAGTCCCCATTCATTTTCATTGTACGTAAAAGAGCGGCCAGGATATTGTGAAAAAAATTCACATTTTGTGTTCAGCGGTAGAAAGAAAGTCAAAGGGGTGTGGAACAAGGGTGCATAAACAATGACATAATTAAAAATGTGGGTGAAACATGTATTTAACCTCATTTGTTTCTTGCTCTCCTCTCAATTTTGGCTTTGTTACCTTCTGAATGGACAGCAACACCCTATAAAAGAATCTAAGAATCTGTGATTCCAATCACAAGCAGCAGTTCCCTTATGGGATGGTGTGAAAGGAAATAAGCTGACAGCCATTGATAGTCATGTTACAGGGTTGTCATGTTATATTAAGAAACCAGTAAGAAATTTGTAGGACTTTGTAGGAACTGTCTCAGCGTGTATGGGCAGGATTGTGATTGTTCACCTTTTTAAATATGGAAATGAGGACATAAATGTGATGCTACACCTTTCCACAGAGGCCTTATTATAGATAATAAATATACAATATAATGTGATTTAATGTCGTTTGATTGCTTTTTTGTTATTTTAAGATATAGATATGTCTAAGAAATGTACCATGGTGCATTGACAGTATCTTTAACATTTACATTTACATTTATGCATTTGGCAGACGCTTTTATCCAAAGCGACTTACAGTGCAATTATTATCAAAGTACCATGGTATTAGCATAATATATGTCCAAAATCCATGGTAATACGATGTTTCCGTGTCAAATCATAACACCATTTTACTAAATGATTGCCATATTCATATACCACTGTATTTACCTGGCAATCCAATGTACTTCATAAAATACCATGATTTTACCATGGCACATGATCAACCCCCCCCCAACCCCCCCAAAAACATGTTTTTTCCATGGTATCAGGGTGACATTAGATGGCCATATCTTAGTAGACATGATTATGATTACCATTGTATTTGCTTCAAAGAACACCATGGTATTATCATGGTACAGGTCTAAAAAACACATGCCATTGTACCATTTCCAAACAATGCTAATACCATATTACTTTGAAATATACAATGGTAGTAAATGGTTACCATAATATACCATCATAATCATGCACCATTTACCTGGTACTCCAAGATTCTTCAAAGACAACCTTGGTATTTCCATGATACTTTGATCTATACATAGTACTGAATGGTTGCCAAATTGTTACCATGGTGTTTACATTGCACATCTTCAAAATGATCTAATTTTCTGCAACAACAGTAGTTGAGTCTGAAAGAATTTCAAACAAATAATTTGTTGTTCTCAGAGCTGCCATAACTGATTCATCAACATCTGTGCGAGTTGGTGGGGATTTTCCAGGCAGAAATGATCTAGAAAGTTATATTGTCTTCAGTGATGCTGGTGAGAATTAAACACACCCTCGTAATCTAATTGAAACCCTCAACAAACATACAAAATGCTTTGTAAATTCATTGGCCTTTCTGTGCAGGAAATAGAACCTAATCTGTACAATGATTCCCATTTCATTACTGTACAAAACTCTTGCATCCTGTTTATGTACGACCATGTGTGTGTGTGTTCATGTCTGTGGGTGTCCCATGTTATCTACACCTAAAAACATAGGCAGTTCCTCCAAGGTTAACCGGTTGTCTTCTTCAGATAGCATATGACCATGCAAAAAAACGCAAATGACTATCTGTCTGAAACCTTTATCAGACGCTCACCAGTTCACATTGATCAATCAGGAACTATTGGGTGCTCAACGAACAGTCTTGTAGTAATAGTTTGTCAAAAATGAAAATTATGTCATCATTCACTCAGCCTCATGTCATTCCAAACCTGTATTGCTTTAATTTGTTCTGTGGATCATAAAATTAGATGTTAGAAACATTGTTAACGCTGCTCTTTTCCATACAATGAAAGCTCTAAAAACAAGCAACATCAAAGTAGTCCATTATAACTGTATGCTTTATACCAAGACTTATGAAGCCACATGATAGCTTTGTGTGAGGAATGGACTGAAGTTTAATTCAATGTCCTCCACTCAAATCTCATTTGTGCTTGCGCATATTTCAAACTTGGCCTGTAGGACTTGATCTGTTTCTAACCCACACCTATCATATCACTTCTTAAGACATGGATTTAACCACTGGAGTTTTATGGATTACTTTTATGCTACCTTCATATCCTTTTTGGACCTTCAAAGTTCTGGCCACCATTCACTTGCATTGTATGGACCTACAGAGCTAAAATATTCTTTAAAAATCTCCATTTGTATTCAGAAAATGAAAGAAAGCCATAAACATCTGGAATGCATGAGGGTGAGTAAAAGATGAGAGACTACTCATTTTTGGGTGAACTATCCCTTTAAGAATCAATATCAGGATTGTTCAGGATTAATCTGAAAATATATTTTTTTTAGCCAGCCCTAATGTCAGTGAGCATGTTTACATGCACACCAATACACTGATAACTCCCAAAAATATGCTTATTTAAACAATCTGACAAAGCAAAAAATCTACTTTTTCATGACATTTAAAATAATCATGTTATTCTCTGCTTTTGACATCAAAATGCACACTTGTGCGCATAATGAATAAGCTGGTAAGAACAGCGATTAAGGTGCTTATATGCAACATGAAATCGGTTTAATGGGCAAAAATCTACACTTGTTGAACGGTTTATTCTTGCGCCATTTATTGCACCCTACACCGATAAATGAACATCGTTTTAATGCTTTTGCATGACCACATATGTTATAATCTGTGTTATAATGTGCATGTAAAGGCGCTCAATGATACCAAACGCCATTGCTTTTACTTGCCTCGTAACTGATCACGAAGAGTGGGGGGAACCAAAGGTTGAAGTATAAAAAAATTTATTGGGGTTACAACCCTGCTTTAAGCTATAGTTTAAACATGCCTCATCTTTGGACCGATGGAGAGTTTGTTGGAAGCACAGTCTGGAAATTCCAAAATATGGTCACGCATGTGTGAGTGCCCACAGCATATGGCTCTCTGTTGTGATGTCAGAAAAAAAACTGAAGCTCACGATTTATGAGTTTCAGAGGCTACAGGGTGGGCTGCAAGATCTGACAGCGAGAGAGAGGTGTATATTTCAATGTGTGTGTATTGCCACACTCGTGGTATACCATAGGGGGTAAGACCCTTTCATATCTGTTAGGTATATGCATTGAGAAATGCCAAGAGAGGTGAAAGTCAATTTTTATTCAATCAGATATGAAATACAATTTCTATACGTTTATATAAGATTCAAAACGTACAGGAATGTAAGCAGAGAATTTATTTTTAAAAAGGTGTGGCATGGGCAAGCACATCAAGAACGAACATGCATGCAAACTTGTGTGTGCGAGGAGAGAGAACATTGTTTTTCTTACATCCAGTCATTGACTTCAATGGTGGTACACCCTGCTGAGATACCCACATATCCAATACACTCTCATCCTCTATGAACTCGCTTTTTTCACTCCATTTCTGCAACTCTTTATTCGTTTACACAAGAAAAACAAAGGACAGAATTTCAGGAAGTGTAGAAGAAAGGTGGGATTTGCAGATCAAACATGAAGCCAAAAATACAATCACTCTGGTCGAAGAACTTAAAGAGAGGTGGACCCTAGTGGACCAAAGCCAGGCCGGAAAGCCCCACTTTGTAAAATCACACCGGGAAGTAGTTCCATCCACAGAGCGATACTAATTATGAGGAGTGATTTAGCTAAAAGCTGTTGAGTTCAGAAAGATAAAAGGTTCTTCAAAGGTACTTTGAAGCATCTTCTTATTGAGAACTATTTTTTTACTAGGGTTCTTGAGTTGGTTGTATGGGTCTTTGAAGAGGAATAAAAAGATATTGTTTCTGGGTTCTTGAAAGCACCAGTACATACAGGGTAGAAATAGAGAATAAAAAGTGTAATTTGAAGTGATAAAAATTCTGTCATAATTTACTCACCCTCATGACTAAGGCTGGCCGATACTTCGAATATTCATGATATAGTCACAACGAGTTTGCCGGTGATATAAAATTAAGCCATATCATGAATATTGCGATGATTTTAATGCACTTTTTTTTTACCACATTTCCATACGACCGTCATTAGACTAATTTCACTATCCTTCAGGGCTGCTAAATGAATCTGTAAGGGGGTTAATATGGGCAAGGAGGAGGCGAGAACCGGCTTGTCAATATAAATAATATTTAATTAAACTCAAAACCAAACACACACACACATGATAGATATGCCCGTAATTCTCTCTCTCTCGAACCGTCGTCACCGGCCGCCTTTATCCCTCGCGCGCCCCATCAGGCCGATTGGGGACCGGGCGTGTAACATTCTAGCCCGGCCCCGCCCCCCTCCGCTCCACAGAATCAAAATAACATCAAAATCCAATGGTCAGTGAGCGGTTTAGCGTTTTTTTTTTTTTTGTTGCCATTTTTGTATATTTGTGCATTTTAAATTAAATAACAAATTTTTTATTAAATTTAATTGTGCAATTTCTTTACTAAGTGTAAATAGCCTAGTAAAATTTTTAATATATATATATATATATATATATATATATATATATATATATATATATATATATATATATATATATATATATATTTATTTTTTATTTATATTTGATTTTGATCAAATAATAAATAAAAGGCAACATGGAATTTAGGTATGAAATTGAAATGCGTGAATCTTAAAATGATTTTTTGGTTATGTATTGTGAAAGCAGAGCTCTGCAGGTTTACACATTTGCACAATTCCAAACATCTGTAAACGCACCTTTATGACAGAAAAGGAGAAGATGACATTATTTCAACAGTTTTGGAATGCAGAACACTGTAAACTGTCAAATACACACTGCACTTTCGGTTTTCTGCCAAAATAAAAGCTCCACGTGAAGATTAAATAAATAAGACATATAAAACATAAAACATATTACTATTGCATAAAGCAAATTTAATCCTCATAATAATAATAATACAAATAATTCAGTATTACACTGAAACAACAAACTTGACTGGGACCCATAATAATCATTTAGTATTATAATAATATTCAACTAGGTTCCAAAAAATTACGTTTTAGTTTCTGCACACCCTAGTAAAAACACACATAGGTAAATATTGCTTTTCATGACTGTATTGTTATATTAGAGCATTTAGATAAATAGAATTCTTCCTTGTGTTCAAAACTGTGAAAAACATGCCTTAAAAGCATTATTTTAACTGGATTTTTATTCCATGCATTATGCATTTTGAATCTACTTGGCTGTTTGGTTTAAATTATGGTTCCTCTGATGAAAACAACATGAAGGTAAAGAGTAAATTATAATAGATTTTCACATTTTTGGGGTGAAATATCCCTTTTAAAATGTTTCTCTTTCAATCAAGGCCATTAAGGAACTATACCTTTCAACCAAACCAGAACAAAACACCCTAGCAACTTCCTAGAAACGGCCCAGCTGCCTCACAGAACACCTTAACCACCACCAAGAACAACCTAGAAATGTGGCAACAAGGTTTGGATGGGCAAGAACTAATTACCTTGAATTAAATTGCATAATCAAATTCCCATGATATTTCCATGAAAGGAAAACTTTAATTTAGGACTGCGCAACAGTCACCTTATAACCGAGGAGCCTGAAAAATGACTTGTACTAGACTTGGAAGCACAATAGAAACATCTCTGTAAACTATTACACTGGAAAAAATTAAAATTGAACCGAAAGAAAGCGGGTGAGGAGTAATTGCATTTGTACTCCTCCTTTACAGACTGTCCTCTCACACACTTAAACCCATATGCCACACACAAACAAGATGCACAGTTTCCCCAAAGCTATGGGATCTATTAAGACTCATCAAAAATGCAGTCAGAGCGAATATAAACAAATAAATAAAAGAATCCCTTTGGTTGGCATTTCCACTCTCTGCTTTGAAACCTCTCTTGTCCTTTCAAGTGTCCATTGGTTTGGCGCTGTGATACAAGGTTCTCATTTGGATTTGTTTACGCACAAACAATGGAGCTGAAGACATTCCAGGCCATGCATTTCCTGTTTTTATCAAATAAATAATGAAATCTTAAAGCGGTTGTGCTGTTCTGAATTTGAGGACATACATGGATGACTGCAATTGTCACTGTGAGCAACACGTGGCAACATGCAGAAATCCAAAGTATACTTTGGGCGTTAGTTTTGTTCTGTGTTATTGCACTGTATAGGCATCAACTTGAATCAGTTTTTCTAAAGTATGACATTACTGTGGCAATTTAAACCAAGCATCACTTTAGAGGAACTTAAGTAAAATAACAAGCTAAGATAAAAGATCTATCCTTCAGAAAGGACCAAAAATATACATTGGAAGAATTACTGATGGTTTTTGAATGAAAATCCAGAAACCTGTTAGCAAAGCATGTGACTAAGCAACATTAAAACTATTCAACCTCATAACAGTTTACGGAACAAATCAACCCAGATTAACCCCAGATTTTCCCCTGAAAACAGCTTGTATCCACGTGCTGTCTAACCTCTAAACCCTGGCCCACTTCATGCAATCCAAGAACATTTTCAGAGCTTGACTTTAAACAGAGAAGACAATGATCTGTCCTCACCAGAATTCAGAACAGATTTTAAAATTTTTTAATTGTACCCAGTTGTACCTAGTTTAGTTAAACTGAGTGGTGGTGGTGTAGTGGTCTAAAGCACATAACTGGTAATCTGGTAATCAGAAGGATGCTGGTTCGAGCCCCACAGCCACCACCATTGTGTCCTTGAGCAAGACACTTAACTCCAGGTTGCTCCAGGGGGATTGTCCCTATAATAAGGGCTCTGTAAGTCGCTTTGGATAAAAGCGTCTGCCAAATGCATAAATGTAAATGTAAACTGGGTACAATACTGACTAATTGCAGACCTACATACTCTGGTAAAACCCTACTTTTTCATTGGCTCAGAACTTTACTATTTCACTATTTTGTTTCTTCATTACATCTTATCAGATTGAACACAGCAAGAGATTTTATGGACACATTTATAAAACATAACAAAGTTGACACTTCGGTTTCTAAGCCACTGGTGTGGATTTGATTAGAACCTGCACTTTTGAGACTAACCAATTTATTTTCTGTCATAAACTGCCAAATGGGATTGGATACCAAAAACAAATGCTTTCCTTTGGTAAGCTGGTAATTAAAATGGTATTCTGGTTTTGGTTCTTGGAAGATATTTTCACGAAACATTGAATATCATATAGGCACACCATAAGAAAACTGTAAGATTTACAGACATACAGATTTATTGCCAGAACATGCAATTCCCCTTGTGTGCATAAACACTAAAATATCTCCTCGAGAATTTGCTGTACAACTAATGGAGGTAGAGTGTACTGTACTGGACAGCTGTCGCTGTCCTTTTCTGCATATTGTTGCCCCTTTCCACATATCGAGGTGCCATTTTGTAGCCCGTACTGCATAACGTGGCGGCTCATTTCAGCAATATTTTTGCAGGACAACTTTGCACTAACATTAGTTGGTCTTACGAGAGGGGAAAAAAGATCTAACGTGGATTTTCTTGATAGAATTAAATATAAAATATAATCATGAGTGGTAACAAGTGCATCTAATGGCTAGAAATCTAATTTTTCCTTGACATAATGCTAAATGTTCACATTGCAGTTTACAAAAGGAACTATTTCTGATGCTCCAATTTTACTCCAAAATCCCACAGAATGTATACAACAACATCATCTTCTGATCGTTTGTGGATTCTGTTCATAGAAATATATTGTTTGTAGTTTCTATATGATTTTATAGGTTACATTTGTTAGTATTTCTCATATAAGGATCTTTTATTCTTGTAAAAAATATCCAATTCATCCATCCAACCATCTTCAAACCGCTTATCCGAAGGCAGGTCACGGGGGCATCAGCTCCAGCAGGGGGCCCCAAACTTCCCTATCCTGAGCCACATTAACCAGCTCTGACTGGGGGACCCCGAGACATTCCCAGGCCAGTGTGGAGATGTAATCTCTCCACCTAATCCTGGGTCTTCCCCGAGGCCTCCTCCCAGCTGGACATGCCTGAAACACCTCCCTAAGGAGGCGCCCAGGGGGCATCCTTACCAGATGCCCAAAGCACCTCAACTTGCTCCTTTCGACGCAAAGGATCAGCGGCTCTACTCCGAGCTCCTCTCTAAGGGAGAAGCCCGCCACCCTTCTGAGGAAATCCATTTTGGCCGCTTGTACTCACAACCTAGTTCTTTCGGTCATGACCCAGCCTTCATGACCATAGATGAGGGTAGGAACGAAAATTGACCAGTAGATCGAGAGCTTTGCCTTCCGGCTCAGCTCTATTTTCGTGCCAACGGTGCGATGGAGTGAGTGCAATACCGCCCCCGCTGCCCAATTCTCCGGCCAACCTCCCGTTCCATTGTCCCCTCATTCGTGATCAAGACCCTCAGGTACTTGAACTGCTTCACTTGGGGCAATACCTCCTTCCCTACCCGGAGTACGCACTCCATCGGTTTACTGCTGAGAACCATGGCCTCAGATTTAGAGGTGCTAATCATCAACCCAGCTGCTTCACACTCGACTGCCAAGTGATCCAGTGAGAGCTGAAGGTCACGGACCGATGATGATATGAAGACCACTTCATCTGCAAAAAGCAGCGATAAGATCCCCAGCCCACCGAACCGCACCCCTTCCCCACCCCGACTACGCCTCGATATCCTGTCCATGAATATCACAAACAGGATTGGTGACAAAGCGCAGCCCTGGCGGAGACCAACCCCCACATGGAACAAACTCGACTTCGTGCCGAGGACCCGGACACAGCTCTCGCTTTGGACGTATAGGGATTGGATGGCCCTAAGAAGGGACCCACCCCGTAAAATATCCAAACCGCATGAAAAAATTAACAGACCATATAGCCTTATAAATGTGTATTTAATTGATTTATATTTCATCTGTCAGAGCATTTCAACACATTTTTGTTGCTATAGGTCCTCAATGGCGTCAGATCCACCTTTTCACTCATAACAGTATGAGAGCGCCTCTGTCTGCACATAGGAATGTAACACATTTTAAGAAAGTGTTTCACTTTAACAGCTGTTCAAACGCCCCTCAGATCGCTTCATTTAAAGCATAAATGTTTTCAAATTAAATGGACTAAATATAAAATGTAACAAATGACAATCTCTTCAGTAATCAAAATAGTTTTTGAAAGTAACTGTATTCTGATTACCAATTATTTAAATTGTAACTGTAGTGTAATATAGTTACACTTAGTTTGTATTACAAATATATAACGCTATTACATGTGTTCCGTTTCCATTCTGTATTACAGCCAGTACAACAGAAAACAACTCGCTTCACAACTCACTTTTGGCGCCCCTCTGTGGGCATTACACACGGGAAATGAAGCTCCAATGTCACAAGTGCCTATACGTCCAACAATAGTTACCACTTTGGACACTGGTGTCAGTGTTACGAATTTCGGTAAGCACAGACCGATTTTAGCTAAAGAAAACCTATCCAACTGTTAAAGAGTAGTTTTGAGGAACCCCCTACCTAATGCATAAAAGCAGCTAAAAATGTTCATGTAATCAACCCCATTTTACTGTGTGAAAAATATTATAAAGACATTGTTTCACATTTACTCAATGGCATTTAATATTGGCTTTGATCATAATTTATGTATTATATATATATATATATATATAAAAAAATTGGATTTAGGGATCTCTGGTTAACGCGAATGACCCAAAACCATTTAAAATACTTAATGGATAAAATTTAACACTGTATGTTGTCAAGTTTTTTCTACCTGATATTAGAATTCAAGCAACATTTTCAAACAATTTAAAATTATTTGTATAACCATTTTCACCAGAAATATTGTTCCAAAGGAGTCATACTACTATTTTTTTTTTTTTTTTTTGCAGAACACCAATTGCACCCAATTGCAGAGCCCAGTTTGAAACCTCTGGCCTAATAGATAGGCGTAGTGGGCTAAAGTACATAACTGGTAATCAGAAGGTTGCTGGTTCGATCCCCACAGCCACCACCAATGTGTCCTTGAGCAAGGCACTTAAATCCAGGTTGCTCCGGGGGGATTGTCCCTGTAATAAGTGCACTGTAAGTCGCTTTGGATAAAAGCATCTGCCAAATGCATAAATGTAAATATAAAGTGTAAATGTAGATAAAGCTCCAGCCTTGGAAGCTGGAGACAATGGGTTTGAGTCATTTCTGGGATGCTAATAAAAATATGTTTCCATGAGACACCATATTTACATCTTATATTAACAGCTCATTCCCAATGAAAACAATGAGTTTCATTTGGGTTGTGGTGGTAGTTTCATTGTTAATGCAATGGTTGCCAAGTGGAAATCATTTGGGTAGTTATTGGCCCTGTGCTCATATTAACATCTGTCTCTGTGATTCATTCACGTGTTGATAAAAGGTCAGGTTTAAAGTCTTGTGAAACAATCACTTAAACCTTTTGGAGGTGGTCAGGGACGCTTATGGCCACATTGAATTTGTAAACGCTATTGGGTTCTGATGCATCCACCTACTCAGTTGCATGTAATCATTGTGGTGACAAAACAAGGATTTTAAAGGCACGGCTTTAAAAAAAGAACAACTATTCAATCAAAACCTTTGGAACAAATAGCCCATGTAACGACTTTTCAGAAGATCTTCGGTATGATATCAGTATGCAGTGACACATTGACTTAAAGTGATGTATTTAGTTAGAAAATTAAAAACCATGTCCTCTATAAAATATAAGAAACACAAGTGGTCAATAGAAACACATTTTGAGACCCATATTGTTACCAGATGTAAAAGGCAATCGGTCTCAACTGACAAATTATAATCGCATCACCCCAGATGGATGTAATACCAGGTATAAACCAGACCATTGACATCACATTATCACAATTGCGTCCTCAAGGTTGCTCTAGGGGGGAGCTGCTGTATTATGTGTACTGTAAGTTGCTTTGTAGTGTAAAACCAACCCAGTCTCATGACAAGTTGTAATAACTGGTGAAATTGTACAAGTTGGCTTATACAAAAATTTAAACATTGTACTGCCATAGAGAAAAATGAATGAAAATGTTCCCTATGTACATCTAACCATAAACACTAATCCATTACCCAAATCCTAAACCTAATAAAGTGTTGGATAGGAGGCTAGCTAAAAGTACATGCTTGTATTTTATCGATCTGAAATTCTGTTTTTTATATTTTTTCATATACGAGCAAAGTTTTGTGATATCTTACGATTTTGCCATCTCATATCGAATTATTACAAGTTAGCATCAGACTATGTTGCAGTGATGTGAAGCAGTTATTTACAGACCTATGTAAATCACATCACATTTAACTGAGGCATTTTTTGTTTCATTGATGCACAACAGCTTGCTAGCATGTAGCAAACCTCAGTGACCTATACAGTATTACTTTGTGCATTATCCATTTCACCAAGATTGACTTGGATTAGAAAAACAGCCCCATAAATAATGCTATTTAAATCATAAGCAATCATTCAGTATTACTATCATGAGACTACAGAGGAACCTCGTTTGGTGCAGTCAAAATATGGGACAGAAATCAGGAACTGATTATTGAGAGACAAAGTCATGAATCACGATGTGAGAAGAGATACAACATCTGGTGAAAACATTCCACTCAACCACTAAACATCAGGAGTTCTTATATAAAGACTGTCCCCGTTATCCACGAACATGTTAAGCTTTGTTACATTTTGTGTTTAAGAAGGAATTATGAGCTGGTTTGTTGTAATAGTGAAACATGTGGTTTTAAGTTACCAAATTAACACAGAGGTTTATTTCCTACCCACATTCTTTGGCCTTCTCATTATAACAGTTTCTTCATCCAATGACTGTTAACATTTATGCATGTGTGTATTTGAGAGAAAGTAAAGGAAAGATGAGATGAC